>NW_018223592.1:51244-92263 GCF_001263595.1 Phalaenopsis equestris
GTTGAGCAAAGTTGCATTCAAAGAATAAATGATTCAGAGTTTCCTCTTCCTTATTACATAGCCAGCATTTAGAGGGATCCCTCAATCCCTTCAGCTTGAGAATGCCATCAGTAGGGATCAGTTTATTAAATATTCTCCAACATAAAAAGGACATAGAAGGGGTTATGAATTTATTCCTTAAATGATCACCCCAGAGTGTTTGCTCCCAACTGAAAGTTTTAGAATATATGGCTTTGGTGAGGCTTTGGTGGGAAGTAGTCTGCCCTAAAATTTTTTCTGTTGTACTTCTATCAAACTTTATACTGGCCACTTTGGTAATAGAGTGAGGTTGCAGAAGATTTGATAACTTAACTAGGAACCATTCATCACCATCCCAACATTCAACCACTTTCAAATCACTATTGTAGATATTGGTAATGGGGGACAACCAGTCTTTGGGACACCAATTGTCAAGCCAAAACTTGATATCCCCATTGCTCAATTCCAAACTGTAATTGGTTTCAACAATTTGTCTTATTTTTGGCATTTTCACCCAAATTCTAGAATCACCAATTTTCCTTAGGACCAGTGTGGGGTGCTGATCTTTACAATACTTACCCCACATGAATTTTGCCCACAGGGAGTTTTGGGTCCTAAACTTAATCCACAGTTTACAGAAATTAACTTAGAGTTGATCAAGATACTTAAAGCCAATTCCCTTAGCAATTTGAGGTTTAGCTGCTTTTCAACAGGAAGCCCAATGCATTTGCTGTCATTGACCAGACCACAGAAATTTATTAAAAACTCTCTCCAGCTGAATTTGAGTGCTTTTCTTTATGATAGTCATTTGCAGTATATAAGATGGGAAGGTAGTGATTATGCTCTTTCACAAAGTAATTCTTCCCCCATTAGACAAGAAGGCCTGTGTCCACCCATTGAGAAGGCCAGAGATTTTATTCCGTACCTCATCAAATTGAGTTTGTTTGGTTCTACCAGTGATAAGAAGCACCCCAAGGTACTTAATTGGGAGTTGAGTAGTTGTGAAGCCAGAATAAAAAGAAGCCCAATGTTTATGAGTGGATGATACATGTTTATAGAAGACCATCTGACACTTTGCTGGATTGAAAGACGTTCATGAATGAGCTTGGAATTTTTACAATATTTGAAAAACTTTTCTGGTAGCATTTTTGCTGGCTCTGGAGAATACCATTATGTCATCAGGATATAGTAAATGTGTAATGGCAATGTTGGATCTATGATGGTATCTTTTTTTACTATTATTCAGCAAGGCTTCATCAAGCATTCTGGATAAGTAATCAATAGCAAGTACAAAGATAGTGGGTGATAGTGGATCCCCTTTCTTTAATCCTCTAGCAGCAGTGAAAGAACCTCCCCCTTCCCCATTTATCCGGATGGAAAGTTTATTGTTATGTAGCCACCTCCTAATCAGGTGACAGAATTCACTGCTAAAGCCACTGGCACTAAGAACCTCAAAAATGAAATCTCATCTTATGGTATCATAAGCTTTCCTTAAGTTCAGATTGTATATCATATTACCCCCTCTACAAGCTTTATTCAAATCCTGTAGAGGTTCTTGAGCCAGAAGAATATTATCAATGATCGACCTTCCTTTCACAAAGGCAGTTTGATTGGGTTTAATTATAGAGTCCAAGTGATGTTGTAGCCTATTCGCAATGATTTTGCAGATGGTTTTGCTAATGACAGTGGTCAAGCAGATAGGTCAAGCAGATAGGTCAAGCAGATAGGTCTAAAGTGATTCCAATTATGTTGTTTTTCAGATTTTGGGATCAATACAGTGGTGGAGGAGCCAAAGTACTTTGGAAGATTGTTGCCTTGGAAGAAGCTTGTAACAATAGCAATAACATCAGCCATAATAATTTCCCAGGACTTCTTGTAGAATTCAGCAGTAAAGCCATCAGGGCCAGCAGATTTATTGCTATCTATGGAGCTGATTGCATTCCATATTTCCTTTTCATTGGGGATGCCAGTAAGCTTGAAACCAGAAGTGTAGTTCAGTTCTTCCAAGAAGTGTGCCTTCTCAATGGAGGGTCTAAAGTTATGTTCCTGATTGAGTAAATCTTTATAATAGCATATAGCATCGTTTGCTATATCATTGTTGTTATGTGACCACTGTCCATTGGCATTTTGGATAGCATGGATGGTGTGCACTTTCTTTTATATTTAATATAGGCATGAAAGAATATAGTGTTTCTTTCCCCATCAGTGAAAATATTCATAGCTGCCTTTTGTTTAAGGAAATTTTCCTGGTAAAAAATGGCACTAAGAAGGTTGTTCTAAGCAATCATCAATTTCTTCTCCTCCTCAATACCAAACTGTCCCCCTTTCTCCAAATCTTTGACTTCATCATCAGCCTCCTGGACTTTGGCATGAACATTTCTAAAAGTATCCCTGCTCCAACCTCTGAGTGCTTTAGCAATCTTAATTTGCAGTACGCTTAGCTTGACTAAGTGGTCAGGATGAGAAACCCCTTTCCATAAGTCAGCAATGTACTTACTATAGGAAGGGTGGGCATCCCACATGTTGAGATATCCAAAAGGGGGGAGGAGTTTTAATGATTAGTTGAAGTAATACTTATAAGTATAGGTCTATGATCTGAGCCAACAAGAATAAGATGAATAACAAAAGTGAGGAGGAAATGATTAAACCATGCATCATTAACCAACATTCTATCAAGCCTCTCCCAAATACCTCCCCTTTTCCAAGTGAAAGTAGGCCCCTTAAAACCCAGATCAACGAGACCAGCCCTATGGACATTATCTCTGAAGGTATTCATCTTGGCAAGATTTGGGGTTCCTCCTCCAGATTTTTCAGTGGTAGAAGTGATACAATTAAAATCACCCCCACCAACCATGTGGAGTCCACCTGTTGGCTGATGTTAATCAACCTATTCCACAGCTCTTTTCTGGAATCCTTTGTGCATCCATCATAGATGAAGGTAGCTTCACTCTTATGTCCATTCATATTGAATGAGAGGTGGACAAATTGTGGATGATCAATTAGAATATTAGAGTTTGTTTCTCTTCTGCAAAAAATCCAAATTTTATTATTAGTATTCCCAAAATGGGTGAAGCCAGCAAACTTTTTAATCAGATTTTGATGATTCTTGTGAACCGTGGGTTTAAGAATAACAATACACCATAGTTTGTATTTAAAATTGTACTTAAAACTGAGGTATAAAACTTTTTTAAGTGACATAGGGTTAGCCATCCCCCTCATATTCCAACAAAGTAGATTAATCATGGAGTAGAGGATGTGGGGAGGCCTGGGATCTACAATATATATATAGGTGTCAGAGATTAGGTAATATTTCAAGACGAAATGAATGCCTCTAAATTTTAAATTGGAAATTAAAATTTTTGATGAATGGGGATTGGATTTTATGATACCATTTGTACCTTCATTCAAAATTATTTATATATTGATTGTAGTGGATTATGTTTCAAAATGGATTGAAGCAATCACTTTACCTTGATGTAATGCTCAAAGTGTTTCAAAGTTTTTAGTTAAAAATATCTTTACAAGATGTGGAATGATGAGAGTAATCATTACTGATAGAAGATCTCAGTTTGGAAATTCGGCCATTGCAAAGTTGGTGGAAAAATATAATATAATGCATAAAATTGTAACTGCTTTTCATCCCCAGACTAGTGGTTTAGCAGAAGTATCTAATTGTTAAATTAAGAGAATTTTAGAAAAAAGTGTTAATCCTAGTAAAATAGATTGGTCTGCTAGATTAAATACAACATTATGGGCATACATGATAGCTTATAAAACACACCTACAGGAATGTCCTCTTATAGATTAATTTTTAGCAAGACTTGTCACTTGCTAGTATAATTGAAGCATAAAGCTTATTAGGCTAAAAAGAAATTAAATTTTTAATTTGAAAGAAGGTAATGAGAAAAGTTTATTGCAATTGAATGAACTTGAAGAAATTCAGAATAAATCTTATGATAATGCGAGGATTTATAAAGAAAAGGTGAAGGAATGGCATGATCTGGAGATAATAAAAAGGGAATTAGAACCTAGATAGGAAGTTTTAATATATAATACAAGATTGAAATTATTTTTTGGGAAACTGAAGTCTAGGTGGAAAGGGCCATTCCGATTTATAAAAGTCTACCCATATGGAGCTATTAATATTGAAGATCCCAAAATTGGAAATATATTTAAAGTTAATGGGCACAGATTGAAGTCATATTTTGATAGTCAAATATTATTTTTGAAGGAAACTTAATGTTGGGTCACCAAGAATAATGACTGGGAATTTCGCGCTGACGACATTAAATTAAGTGCTTTGTTTGAGGCAACCTATATTTATCATTGTTTACTCTGCTTTTGAGTTTTTGTTCGAAATACTATACATATATTTATATGTATGTTTTTATATAGTCCGTGTATTTGCAAAAATATTCAGAAACATCTTTATTTACCTAATTTTATGGCAAAATTGAGAATTTTTTGGATCGAAATTGCAATAGTGCAGCTTTTGGAACTGGTGCATGATGCGCTAGAATGACGCATGATGCACCAAATTCCAGAGAGCTGGCACATGATGCGCTGCGGCGACAAAAATGACTTAAAACATTTCAAAAGGCAATTTTTGGCAATTTTTTCTCCTTATTACACCTACTCCTTATTCCACCTAAAAAATGATTCCTAAGCCTATTTTAAGAGGTAAAATGAAGGAAGATGCACTAGATTTCAAATCCAATGGCGTCCAACTCTAAAAATATTGTAAGGTTTAGAATTTTCAACAGGAGAATGTTTGTCAGTTTTGATGCGTAGATATTGCATGATCGTGTTCTAGTGAAGAAGATGTTAATCAAAGAAAGGGGGTTTCTGAATCAAGGATTCAATACACCAAATACTCAATTTGAAGAGATGATTACGCAGAGATGTTGGGAAGTTCTTTGTTACACTACAACCGCCATAGTCACCCTTATGGTGAAAGAATTTTATGTAAATCTACATGGAATCAACCAAGGAATGTCTATATGTGAGGCAGGTTTGTGTAATTCACTCCTTCGAGAATAAACGAGATGTTAATGATTAAAAATGTGACTATCTATCTTTACGCAAATTTTACCCCGACGAGAGATAATATGAATGAACTTTACCAGTACCTTACGGATGAAGATGCAAAATTGGAAGGCCAAAGATGATGAGAATGTAAGTTTTTGTCTAAGGCATGACACTTCTTTATTGTATCAAAATTACTGCCGACTATGAAAATCAATACGGTGACTAAGGAGAGTGCTATTTTAAATTATTTTATTCAAACCAGAAAACTTATTGTTATTAGAGCCATGATTGTGAAATTATTTTTGGGTTTGATAGTGAGTGAATGGATCTACAACTGGGCTTGAACATCCGTCCATTATTTTCTTACTATACAGTTAATTACAAGTACCTTTCAAGAGTTAGGAAAAAGTGCTTCTTCCTTGGAAGCTGATGGATCCAAGTCTATGGCAGTTGTACTGGAATGTGAGATGAAAATGATATGAATGTACTGATGGATTCAATAATCCCAAAATTCATCACCTATTCTGCCTTACTTTAGTTCTAATGCACTTTTGAATAGGATAAAAAAATAGAAAAAGAGGTGCAGAATCTTATGCATGAAATTGAGAATATTTATGAAATGTTAGATCATCTGGATTGGAGACTTAAAGTCATTTTGAACATATTGGTTTTTGAGCGTACAGGTCGTATTGAAGATGGTTTGGAACGTATATTCAAGAAACATGCTTGGATTGAGGAGGATTCGACTGATGAGTTTTCTCACCGACCCTTCTTCAGCCTGTATGTGCACTACTAATCAATGGGAGATATCCAATAGGACAAGAGTGAAGAAGATGTTTGAACTTAGTTTCTGCACATAACGTTTTGTTTACTACTGTTTATTTTAGTTGTTTGTTGTGTTGGATTGCATTTACTTTTATTTTTGAACTGCATCGATGTTTATGTTTGAAATTTTGATGTTTAGATTTCAGTGTTAGGATGTTTTGGTTTGCTTTAAACACTAAATAAGATGTTTTTTGGTTTGATGTTTTTTGGTTTGATAACATGTTTTTTGGTTTGATAACCGTTAGTTTGTAATAACACAAATTTTCTATATAAAAGCGAGTTTTGTGTTGTTTGTGAAAAATGGATGTTAGAGTAATGTTTAACCATACTTATAAAGGTTCATTTGAGTTACTTAGAGGTAGGCGTAAAGTGTTAAGGAGCAGAATTTCATAAAAATTGAAATCTGGAAGATTAAGGCTTTGATGCGTGATGCGCCAAATTTGGCACATCATGCGCCAAAAACTCGAACACGCCAAATTGCTTAAAAATCCATGAAATTGCATGGATAAAATCCATTTTTATTACTTGGGTTATCTCCTACCTCTAAACCCCTACCTAGGGCTTTTCATTGAGAGCGGTTGAGAAGATTTTGGAGGCCAAAAATCATAGATTTCATCTTCTCTTGGTAAAGGCTTCACTTTAACTTGAAATTTTTTTGATGAAAAAGCTTGAAGAAAACTCTCAAAAAATTGGAATTTTTGATGAAAAAACTTGAAGAAAACTCATGGGAAAAGCTTTTGATTTAGTAATTTATTTAGAATTTATTTAGATTTTATTAGATTTTCAAATGGCTCCTTCAGTTAAAATAGAAAGGTCATCCAAGGATTTTGTTGCACAAATATTTGTTAACTTCAAGGCCCAACATAGTTGTAATAATCAAATGGATGCCAGAAGGTTCATCCAAGAATAGGCATTTACAAACCCAGGTGATGAAATCGGAAGGTTGATCCTTGCTAGAAACTGGGAAAGATTTTGCTGCTTCGCTGTAATAGTGATTGTCCTCATGATTCAAGTATGCAAACCTGAGGTTCGTTGCGGGTGATCACATAAAGGTTAGAGGTAAGCAATTTAAATTTACTGTTGATCGGATCAATGCTTTTTACGAGCTAAGGAATGTATATCATAATGAGTATGTTGCATTCATGATGACTGATTCATCACTGGATGAAGTGATTGCCTTTTTTACTAATGGAAAAGGAGAATGGAAGACTAAGAATAACAAAATAGTTAACTTCTCCGCTTCTTGCTGAATAGTCAGTCAAAGGTATGACATCACTTCATTTCTGCTAAGTTATTACCAACAAATCATCTTGCCGATGTTATGAAGTACAGATCATTGTTGTACTATTGCATTCAAAACATGAATGCAATAAATGTTGGTGCACTCATAGTTCATCATGCTCAGAGTATAGCTGATAGTTCCACACCTAGTGGTTTGGGATATCCCGCTTGATTTTCACTTTATGTGAGCAATCAGTAGTAGATTACCATAGAAATGAAGAAATGTTAAATCAGTGGTTTGAACTCTGATCTTCATTTACTTTTAAAAGTTAAAACTTGTTGGGAGACATATGTTCTAAATGAGATATAATTTCTACAACATAGGGAGAATCACACTTGCTTTTATGGGAGAGTATGTCATCCATGGGATTGGGTGCAAATAAATAAGGAAATATACTTTTTCTGGAAGAAGAATTGAAGATTTAAGGTGACATATTAAAACCCCCAATTTGGTTCAGTTGATTGGAAACTAATGCGAGATTGTTAGCCCTCATGGGAGGGAGTAATAAGAGCTCTAGATTGCAAGCCGGTATCCTCCTAGCCTAACCAAGAAATCCTAGAGGAGATGAAATTTATTTGAGTAATAAAACTTCTACTGTAGCTACCAATTCATTTGAACTTAAACCTGCTATCATCCAAATGGTACAAAACAATCAGTTTTGAGGAACACCTACTGAAGATCCTAATTTACACAATGCTAGTTTTTTAGAACTGTGTGCTACATTTAAATATGATGTTGTGTTAAAGGATGTCGTCAGATTTAGACTTTTTCCTCTTTCACTAATGGATAAAGCTAAGATGTGGTTGAACTCATTAGCACCAAGATCTATCATAACTTGGGAAAATTTATCACAAAAATTTTTATCTAAATATTTCCCACCTTCTATAACTGCTAAGCTTAGAAATGTTATCACATTTTTTTGTCACTTTGAAGGGGAATCAATTTATGAAACCTAGGAAAGATTTAAAGATATCCTCAGAAAGTGTCCACACCAAGCATTGTCAGATTGGTTAATAATTAAAAATTTTTATAATGGGTTAATTCGATCTCTTAGTTTGATAATTGACGCTGCTTTTGATGGATCATTAATTTCAAAACTATTCAATGAAGCATATTCATTAATTGAAAAGATGTCTACTAACAATTTTCAATGGCCCTCTTAAAAGGTAAATCTAAAGAGAGTAGCTAGTATACATGATTTTGATGTAATATCTATTTTAGCTGCACAAATACTGCAAAAATAGCTACTATATCAAAGAAGATAAAGCAATATAAAATGAATCATTCTCAGACAGTACCTGTGCTTGAGGAGAACTCATTAAGAGAAATGATAGAATCTCAATCATCTTATGATACTTTAAATGCAATAAACAATTGTTATAATAGTCCTTATGTCAATTATTATAATCCTGGTTGGACGAGTCATCCAAATTTAAGTTGGAGTAACAATAATTCTAATGCTGCAAATCTGTAATGGGGAAACAACACTGCGAACACATTGGGAAACTTTAATTGTCAAGGGAACCAAGCTTATAAACCTTATTACCCCCAACCCAGGTTTTACTAATTTGCAGAGTAAGGAGAAAATATTATCAATAAAATGAATTGATATTTCAGGTGAGTAGTCAATTACAAAGTCAAGGAGCTGCTGTCAGAAACATAGAAAATCTATTGGAATGTATTGCCACTGCACTTAGCAATAGACCTCCATGAACATTGCTAGTAAGTTGAAGTAAATCCTAAAGATCAGAATAAAGAGCAAATTAAAGCTATTCAATTTATAAGTGGAAAAGAATTCAAAAATAGAGTTCAAATAAAAGTTAAAGTTGAAAAAGATGAGGTGGAAAATGAAAAATCTAGTGACGATTTTAATTTTGAAAAAAAAAATTCTATTGAGCCAATCCAAATCACTATAGAGAGACCACCACCTCCATTTCCTCAAAGATTGAAACAAAAACATAGAGATAATAAATTTTATAATTTTTTGGAAATTTTGAAAAAATTAACGATAAACATTCCATTTGCTGAAGCTTTGGAACAAATGTCAAGCTATGTGAAGTTCATGAAGGATATACTTGATAAGAAAATGAAGTTTCTAGATAATGAGACTATTGCACTCAGAGAAGAGTGTAGTGCTGTAATTTAGAAAATGCTTCCTAAAAAATATAAACATCTTGGAAGTCTTGCAATTCGTTGTCCTATTGGCGAACGATATTATGGAAAAGATTTATGTGATTTAGGAGTTAATATTAATCTTATGTCGTTATCAATTTTCACAAGGTTGGGCTTATTAGATATTTCACCTACAATTGTAACTCTGTAGTTAGTTGATCGTTTGATTACATATCCTAAAGGTGTTATAGAAGATGTTTTCGTAAAAGTATAAAAGTTTATCATTCTTGTGGACTTTATTGTATTAGATATGGAGGAAGATAAAAAAATTCATATCTTTTTAGGAAGACCATTCCTAGCCACTGGAAGAGCTTTGAGAGTTAGTGAGCAGGACGTTAGTATTGCAAAATCAATGAGTTACCCAACAAAAGAACAAGAGATTGAATGCTGTAAAATGGATATTAATAAATGATTAAGCCATGAATATTTTAAGAAAACTTTTGAAAGGGAATTTTAAAAGGAATACATGGAATATCAAGATAAGGATAGAATTCAAGATGAATCTAAGGAAGTTAGTAAGAAAAAATATGGATTATGTTCAGCAAAGATTTGAAATTGTCGATCCTATTGAAAATAACAAGAATTTGGTTTCATCTATTGAAAAACCCCTTGAACTAGAACTGAAACGCTTCCTACACATTTTAAGTATGCATTTTTTTATGAGATTGATCTATATTACTTGTTATAATACTCTCAAGATTAACTAATATGCTAGAACAACAGTTATTGGAAATAATAAAAAGATATAAAAAAGCCTTTAGATGGACAGAAGCTGATATTAAAAGAACCAGTCCTTCAATTTATATGCATAGAATCTTTATAGAAAATCAATATGAACCAAGAGCTGTCCCTCGACGGAGATTAAATACTATGATGAAAGAAGTAGTAAAGAAAGAAATTTTAAAAAGGCTAGATGCTGGAATAGTATATCCTATTTCAGATAGTGCTTGGGTTAGTCCAATTCACTGTGTTCCAAAGAAAGGAGATGTGACCGTAGTAACAAATGAGTATAATGAATCGATATCAAAAAGAAAAGTCACTACTTGGAAAATCTGCATAGATTATAGAAAATTAAATTCTGCCACTAGAAAGGATCAATTTCCTTTACCCTTTTTGAACCAGATGTTGGATAGATTAGCTGGGCATAAAAATTTTTGTTCTCAAGTTGGATTTACCAATTATCATCAAAAACTTATTGCTCTAGATGATTAGTAGAAAACATCATTTACTAGTCCTTATGGAACTTTTTCTTTTCGACGAATGCTTTTTGGATTATATAACGCACCTACAACGTTTCAAAGTCATTTCAAAGATGTATGATGTAAATTTATAGTGATTTGATTGAAAAAGGGATTGAAATCCTTATGGATGATTTTTCTGTATTTGGAAGTTCATTCAAAATTGAACTTCATTCAAAATATGTTCATTCAAAATATGTTTATATCATTTTGAGAAAGTTTTGGAAAAATTGTGAAAAGACTAATCACATATTGAATTTGGGAAAAATATTATTTTATGTTTGCAGGAAGAATTATACTTGGACATGAAATCTCAGAAAAAGGTATGGAAGTAGATTTTGCAAAAATAGAGGTTATATCAAACCTACCTCCACCAACCACAATAGGAGGAGTTAAGAGCTTTTTAGGGCATGTAGGATTTTACAGGAGATACATTAAAGATTTTTCAAAAATTACTAAATTTGAATTTTGAGGTCATTTTGGAAATGAAATAACTGTTTATAAAATTTTGCAATCTGGATTTTATTGGCATACTCTTTTTAGAGATGTTAATATTTATATAAAGACATGTGATTGATGTTAGAGAGTAGGTAATATTTCAAGAAGAAATGAAATGCCTCTAAATTTTAATTTGGAAATTGTAATTTTTTATGCATGGAGATTGGATTTTATGGGACCATTTATACCCTCATTCAGAAATCAAACATATTGATTGCAATGGATTACATTTCAAAATGGATTGAATTGAAGCAATCGATTGAAGCAATCACTTTACCTCAATGTGATGCTCGTAGTGTTCCAAAATTTTAAATTTAAAATATTTTTACAAGGTATGGAATGTCGAAAGTAATAATTACCGATGGAGGATCTCATTTTAGAAATGCAACATTGCAACATTGGTGGAAATAAAGAATATAGTGAATAAAGTTGCATCTGCATATCATTACCAGACGTGTGATTTAGTGGAAGTATCTAATCATGAAATTAATAGAATTTTGGAAAAGATTGTTAATCCTAGTAAAATGTTACTGCCAAACTATTGCCAATAAATCATTTGGCTGATGTTACTAAAGATAGAGCTGTATTGAACTATTACATTCTGAGCATGAAGGCAATAGATGTGGGTGCACTTATAGTTCAGCATGCTTGAAGTATTGCTGGTAGTTCTATAGTTGGAGGATTGGGATACCCTGCTGATACAAAAAAAATATATAAATTTTTAGACCCATAGTTTATACTCATTTTCAGTGATATTGCACTTTAATGGAAGGCATTTTTTAGATATTTTATTATAAGTTGTTGAATTTTAGGACTTTGAGCAAAAAAGAAGCAAAAGGGATGAAATATGGAGCAAAAATGGAGTGGTTAAAAATTTGTTTAGCACCGATGACGCTAGACTAGGTGCCAATGGAGCCATTTGATAGAGAAAAGGGAGTTAAATTATGAAGCACTTGCACCGACACTAATAGAATAGGCGCCGGTGGCACCAGTGTCGGTTCAGACCCCGTTTCTAGAAGATTCAACATTTTTGAATGCTTTTTAAAGAGTTTTTGGATGCAACTATTGGAGAACTAACTCTAGAATCTATATGGGGCCAGAATTTGACAGCAAAAGCTCTCCTTTTCGCCGTTCCTCACAACCATTCATTTTCTTACATACCATACACTTTTCCATCCTTATTAACCCACCATTTTGGACTCTATTATTGATTTTTCTTTAAGAATTTAGAGTTTTTGTGTTCATATTAAGTGTGAATCTTTCTTTAAGAGTGTTGGAGAAGGAGAAAAGTGAGATTTCTTCTTCCTACATTTCCTAGGAAAGGCTATAAAGGATTTTCTTTGAGAAAGAGTTTCAGATAAGTGTTGTTTGTTTATTATTTTTGTATGAACTTTCTTTTATATATGAATGTTGTGTTTTGTTGTATTTTTCTCATGAAGTCTGAGTAGTTTCCTTTATATTTCTCCTTACTCTGAGATATGGTGAAATGAAGAAATAATATGGATGTGTGAATGCTAAAATATAAATAAAATTGTGTTGATTTTTCAACTCTGAACTTAATTTACCACCATTTTGGACTCTATTATTGATTTTTCTTTAAGAATTTAGAGTTTTTGTGTTCATATTAAGTGTGAATCTTTCTTTAAGAGTGTTGGAGAAGGAGAAAAGTGAGATTTCTTCTTCCTACATTTCCTAGGAAAGGCTATAAAGGATTTTCTTTGAGAAAGAGTTTCAGATAAGTGTTGTTTGTTTATTATTTTTGTATGAACTTTCTTTTATATATGAATGTTGTGTTTTGTTGTATTTTTCTCATGAAGTCTGAGTAGTTTCCTTTATATTTCTCCTTACTCTGAGATATGGTGAAATGAAGAAATAATATGGATGTGTGAATGCTAAAATATAAATAAAATTGTGTTGATTTTTCAACTCTGAACTTAATTTACTTTTCGATCTAGCCAATTGAATTGTTAAAATTTGTTGTGAAACATATGATCCAGGAAATGGAGTATGAGTTCTACAATAGAGTGAGGACCACATTTGATTCCATGAAGGAGGATTTCATTCATGGAACTAAGTGCAAATAAATAGGGAAATATTTATTATTGTGTGTAGAATTAGAGATTTTAGGGTGACAGACTAAAATCCCCACTTCGATTTTAGTGTTTAAGAACTAAATCAATTGTTAGCCTTCCAGTGAAGGGAAGTCGGAGCTCTGGAGTGGGAGCCAGTATTCTCCTAGCCTAGCCATGGGTTTGGGGACTAAACCTGAGATTAGACAATGTGTTTTGATAACACTATATCAGAGTAGAGAATTAAATCTGCACCGATTTGGCATAATACATCTTAAAACGATTTATCTCATTTCATTTTACCTAAAATCTCATTGTAGTGAGAAAGATTCTTTTTCACATAAGAAATCTTTATCACATAAACTTTGCATTTCCATTTTACCCAATATCCAAAGCCATGTTAAATTAATACATCTTAAAACCATTTAGTAGTTAATGTTTAAACTTTGCAATTCCATTTTGCTAGAAGTTAAATAATTTAGTTTTGTAAGTATCTTACACATTCAAAATTAGTGATAGTAATTTCGTTTGATTTCTTTGAATTTCCTAGTTAATTAATCATTTCGAATTTAAAAATTCCCCATGGGATCGATATTTGGGGCTTAAGTAGAAAGTCTTTTATTACTTAGTAATAATATGTATTATTGCATAGAATACCAAAATTAATTGCTTAAATTTTTTATTTATAAAAGATTGCATCAAGCTTTTGGCACTGTTGCATATCAGAGTCAACCTTAGATATTTTACACAACTATATTGCATCTCACTCGGGATCACCTACCTTAATTTTCAGTCTATGTGATCAATCAAAAGTAGAATCCCATAGAAATGAAGAGAGATTGAAGCCGAAAAATTTGATCGGGAGACATATGATTTAGAGAGTTAAAGCATTCGTTGAGTCTAGAAGTGGAAGAAGGGATAGGCCTTCTACATCTGCAGGGGCATCTACTTTTGATCTGTATCACTTGAAGGTATTATGGATCAACTGATGATTCAATAGATGGATATATTAAATATTCAAACTCAGTTGGGAGAGACAGGAGCAAGGAATACATATAATGATGAATATTAGCAAAGGAGATTCATCATGATATTGATTTTGAAAATGCCATGGTAAGACACCTTAGGGGTGAACCTAATGTGGACTTTCTTACTTGCCATAGTTTCACTCCCTAAACTCCCATTCATGATGAAGAAGAAGAAGAAGAAAAATCAGATGATGAAGTGGATGGAGATAAAGATTGATGTTTTAAGAGTCTTGTTTAGTTGTATTGATGTTTGTTTGTTGTTTGTGTTTGTATTGGGATGTACTTTTATTTGAAACTTGTTATAGTAAAAGACTTTTTATGTTGTGTTGTGAAATGAATCTGTAATAGTAATTGTAGACTTTCACTTTGTCTGCATTTTTAGTATTTTCAGTTTTGTCTGTATGTAGTTTTACAGTTAGTACCTGCAGTATGGTAAAGCTCAGTTTCACAGTCAGAAATCCTTTACAGGTAAGTTTTTTCTCATGCAATTACTGTTTTCTTTCAACTGTTAATTTTTTTTTTAAATATTTTAAAAGTCATTTAAAACCTTAAGTTTGGGGGAAAGAAAAATTTATTTTGAAAAGTAGTAATTTAAGTTTTATTTGTCCTTAGGTAACTATATTTTTAAAAATTTATTTAGCATGGCCTGAGATATTAAGATTTAACTTTAAATGATTGTATTTCTATTTATAAGTATTATGGTTAATTTAGTAAAAGAGTTTTTAATACTGATGGTCAATTCTAAAGTTGAAGATATTTGGTTTGATATGATAAGCCTATGCTTTTCTATTTACAGTAAAGGAAATTGTTTTTTTGAACTGTTATGAATTTTAGAGTTTCATGTAGAAAGAAAGGAAAGAGGCTTTATGAAAAATCATAAATTAATATGAATTTATAGAGTAAAGAAAGATATAGAGTATTGACTTTAAGAAGAGGATCATAAAGTTCAAAATCATTAAAAGCTATCCAGACATAATAATCCTCACATGAAAAAAGAAAAGAAAAGTAAGGATTGAAAAGATCATAAAGAAATGAAAAAAAGAAGAAAGAAAAAAAAAAGAGAAAAAAATAAGTGAGGAGGAGCTTGAGGTTGAGGAGATGCCTAATCAAATTGGCTTCACTTGAATTAACTTAAGGAAGGAGCTTTATTACATTTTCTAAGCTTATATTAGAGTATTAGTAGAATTCCTAGTAAAGTTTACATGAAGTTCTTTTCATATGAATGTATTAAATGTCCTTATAATGACGAAATGCAATTCTTCTTGAAGTGAATAGAGATTAAAAAATCTTCACATTGATTGCTAAGTATTTCTAGACTTAGAACTTGAATTTAATTTAATAAAGGCTTTTTCTTAAATTTTGTTATTCTATTTATTATAATAAAGTATAGAAGTTATAAGTTAATCTCTATCCTAAGCCAAATGCTTTTATGTAATAAAAGTTTCACTTGAGGAAAAGTAATATTTAAGTTTGGGAGATTTTGATAAACCAGAATAATATATTATTTTAAGAACCTATTTTATGCTTATTTTTGGTTATATTACACTTTAAAGAAAGTTTAGTATTTTGTTTAGTTTAATTATATTGATTTTAGGCAATTGGAGAAAAAAGGAGCAAAAAGTAAGAAATTTGGAGTCAATACAGAGCATTTCAACATTCTGGCGCTAGAGGCACCATTTTCCAGTATTATAAAATAGTTCCCATAATTTACTTTAGGATTTTCCAATTTCCTTTTGGGATCAAAATCTAGGACTCCATTAGAGCCCTTTATAACTTGAACGATACATATACTTGCATTAATATTTAAGAGAGACTTAGCAGTTTAAAATCAGTTTTACAAGAGAAATTATATTTATAAATAGTGTTTTGTTAGGATTATATTGCATATTTATTATAAATTTTCCTACATCGAGTTTTGGGCAACGTTAAGTTGTGTCAACTTCATAAATATTTGCATGTATAAATCTCTATTTGATACTGGAACGAGGGAACCGTGGGATCCTACTCGGTGTTTCCCTAATCAACTTTAACCCCCCACCCCCAATAACATTTAAATAACCTTAGGAAAGGCAGCACGACCATCTTCAATTGCAAGTCATCTCTACACAAGCTAAACTATTCTTTAGTATGAAACAAGAAGACATAGGACTTCGAGGTTGTCCGCTTAGTGCGACATAAATCCTCAATCTGTCTATTTTTAGAATCTATTTTTAGGCCTTTGAATGTCTCTACTATACAATTTAAGCCCAAACCTATTTTAGGATTGTAAGGTTGTAATGTTGGGGCATATATTCGGTACGACCTAAATCCTCATAGCTCCCAGGCTATTTGTGTGAGTGTTTAAAACGAATGTAAGCCCTAATTAATAAAATTGGTAGGATGAAACACTTAAATATTTCTTCTCTAAATTAAAGACAAAAAGTACAAAAAGTAAGATAGATTGGTAAGTCACTGAGGTTCTCCTCGGGATCTGTGACATCCCCTAGTTCTTCCTCCTTTGGATTCCAAAATCACACCTCTTTTTCCTATCTCGTTGAAAAGTTTTATCCTTTGAACTTCTTGAAGATAATATCCCTTGATTTGTATCGAGAGTTTTCTTAGGTGACTTTGTTTACCTAAGATGTAATTAACTATAGAAGCTTGCCCTTATAGGAAGCTTTTCCAAACAAAGCATACTATAACCCCTTTTAATTTTTTATTTTAAATATGAGAACTTGTCAGCTTATCAAAAATGATTTTACAGGCCAAACAAATGTCATATATTTATTAGTTTATTTGATTGAGCCTCACCATCAAGCCAGGTATCTATATTTTGAGATAGATACATAAATTGAGGTGTGGCACTCTTTCATTTAAACTATGAAAGATACCAAAGCGGGTGATGGGATTCCAATTCCAGTGACCGACAACTTCCACAGGACCCCGCTAAAAATTGTGCCAACACTAGCTAAAGGCTAAGGGATTGGGGACCACCTGCATGAGTTTTCAAAAGAGTGGGGAAAAAGGTCAATTCTGAATGATTTTAAGGTTTGGAGATGTGTGAGAATTGTGATAGGTTCAAGTTTTTGTGTAAGCCTGACCAAAACCAAGCCACTCAGGGCTAATCCTACGGCCTGACAATCTTATGGGAGTTCTCTCCGAGCTTGCCAATGTTGGTTCTAGCCTTTTAAGTTCTAGAGGTTAGAACCATACATGTGAAACTCCAAAAAGAATAAGGAAGTGTTTAGAATTTCTAAGGGAAATATGCACCATCACTAAGCTTCTAAGATAGTCGATAAGGAAGTGTTATGGTTAGATCCTAAGCTTATATAGAAAAGAAATTTATAGCTCACCAAAAATGATTTCAACATGTCACAACCACTATTTGACCTCAATATTATTAACAAATTGGAGATGGGAGAGCAAGACAATGATGATTAGAGAGAGCCTGATAGATGATTTTATTTCCTTTCTCTTATAATTTCTTTGACTGTACTTTACTTATATTTTTGGACTGCACAATTTTTTAAGGTGATTTATTATTTCTATTCCTGGAATATGTAGTAATATGTATTTTAGATCTTATTAGTGTTGTATTATTGGCATTTCTATATTGTGGTAATATAATATGCTATCATGTGGATGAAGCCCTCTAAATTTTATTTTTTACTTCATATGTTATGCTGTAGAAATGTAATTATATTTGAATTATATAGGTCATGTAAAGGGTTTTAACAATATGTTTAATTGTAAATCCTCATTATAAAAAATGTTACTTTTAAATAACCCCAACATTTTACTTTGAACAAACTGCTCACCAGAGTATAGGAAGATCATAAAATATGCACATAAAATGTTTTCAACTAATCAACAATATTTTAAAACCATTTTAATTGATTTCTGATACAGTTCAATTGAACGTTAAGCTCCAAGTGAAGAAAAGTTAATAAATCATCAATTAGAGGAAAATTTGACGTTTAAAATCCTTGCAAAGAATTGTGCTCAACCAAATTGAGAAATTCTTAGTCGAATGGGACAAAGGAAATTATAAAGTGGAGAAGAATACAAAAGATAAAAAAAAATGAGAAGAATGGCAAAATCCCTAATTTTCAAAGTGAATAGCTGGATGGACTAAGAAGAAGCTTCAGGTAAGCACAAGAAAAAGTAGGTGTTAAACACATCCTCTAGCTGATGAAACATAAATTTTCTTGAGAAAACTTCTGGGATAATATGTTTAAGAGAACTTTTCGTGATAAGCCAAGTTGTCTGTTAAATTTTGATCCATTTAAAATATATTTAAAAAGTAAAAATGTATTTTAAATGTGCAAAGTTAAGAATCTTGAAACGTGCTTAAAATTAAGGATGTAAAAAATAATGTAAGAACCAAACTTTTGACATTAACCAAAATTTATCCTAAAATGACATTTACATAATCTAATAAGTCTGAGAACTTCACATAGAGCCTGTATAAACTTTAAACAAAATTAATTGGATGTACAACCAATTTTATTGTTACATGGGCATGCATGAATGCCAACTTATCATTAATCTCATTGTAGAAGTCATAACTCTTTTGTCGTACAATATATCTCTATTTTAATCTCATTATATTAAAAATTAAACTCTCATTATATTAAAAAATTTTATCACTATTTTATCACTAGAACTCTGAAGAAATTTTTATCACTATTTTAATCTCATTATATTAAAAATTAAAATCTAATCTTCAAATAGAGAAGATTAAGCTTTTAAAAGACAACTAACTCTATATTTTGTATATTCTAGAGAATGTCATTAGAAAAGCACATCCTCTAATTCAAAAGTCGTGTCTCTCAAAAAATTGACCATTCATAGCTGACAAAGCAAGACCTGTACATTTCAGTTGACTAGTAATAGAGCTTAAAGATGCTTAAAAAATGCTTCTCATTTTTTTATTCTCAAAGGAATGGTCCAACGATTCAATTCATAAAAATAAATAAAAAAAGATTGACCAAATGGTGGTTCAAATAAGGGATACTAGGAACGATCGGCTAGGGATCTTAAAATAGACAACACAATGGAAGAACAAGGGTAGAGGAACAAAAACACTACAAATCATGGAAATTAGGAAAACTAAGCTTTCAAAAAATAGAATACTAATTCGGATGAATAATGTATCTATAGAGATTTCCTTAGTTGCCAGAGACAGCTGAGCCAAAAGGTCCTCTACCAAATAATTAACTGGAGAACAAGATCAACAAATATAGACTAAACTTAAGAAGCAACTAACATAATATAAGGAACAAACCTTTGAACATATCAAAAAGGTGAGAGTCTAGCAAGTCAACATATTGGAAGGGTTGCAACACTAAAATGATGTGTTCTCTAATCTAGAACAAAAACACATTGTCAATGTCATATGTGAACTTTGAACAATGGATCAGTAGAATCTATTATGGCAATGGACTTTACATGAACCTGCATGATTCTTAAACAACAAAAGAAAAGACTGCTCTAGAATTTGGGTGTTTCCATAACTCTGGTTGGAACTCCCGATGTCTTTTCTGAAGGATCGCTCTTAGTGTGGAAGTGGATCTTTTATTAGTAGTATTCTAATACATGATTAATAAATTGGTGACATGATATATTATACCACTTTCATCTTGGCATGACAGATGCATGGTTAATATCTGTAATCAGGAAGATTACATTCGGTTGCATATTGATCGCCACAACTTTAAGCGAACCTTATGTACAGTCTCACTTGTGAGCCGTAGTGATATTATTTTTGGTAATGAGTTCATGACAAGTTATCCAGGAAAATTCAGTAGTGGGGGGAAAAGTTCTCACTTGGGCAAGCAATGTATACAATTTTTCCCTAAACATTAGGCTTCCATCACTATTAGGAAGTTTAAAAGCTCAAGAGCTCTCTGCTATCTATGAGACATTATGTTACAAAGTACCATGTTGTTGTTGTTTTGAAAGATGTAATGTTATTCATGTGTTATGATGTTGTCCTACTGGCATTTTTCATGCACTATGTCTATAAAAAAAATATTGTTTTGGCAAAGGATTGTATCAATGACAACGGATATGTTTATAAATGTATTAAGGTTCTTTTATTCGAAAGCAAGCTCTCCTCTGACTAAATGATTGTGACGCTACATGAATCTTGAACATTATTAAGATGATGTCTAGATGAATTTATATAAAAAAAAATTATATTGACACTATTCTGGAACCATCTAAACATGAACATTCCCTTGAAAATCTAAAATTTTCTTTCAAAACAAAAAAAAAAATACAACAACCAAAATTAACAACCAAAATAAAGAACCTTAAATATCAAAAACTCTGTTAGTCCTAATAACATCATTTTTAGGCTATCCAACTATGATTTAGACATGGTGCGATGCCTCGAGATTTGTCCTACATCAAAATATTGCAAGAAAACTCATAACAGTCCCACAATGGTATAACTTTTTCACAGCATCGTTTCAAGGAATTGATAAGCCTAAAAAAGGTTCAATTTTTCATATGCTTTTAATGCCTATATTTGGTGATTTTCAATGATATTGCACTTTAAAGGAAGGTATTTTGTATGTTTTTGATTTCAGGTACAGAAAATAGAGTTTTGGAGAAAAAGAAGAAAAAAGAGCAAGAATGAAATTTCTGTCCTAGCACATTTCGATATGTCTTTCTATGCTTAATCACTTTTACACTTCTCAAATATTTTTGAATTAAATTACAATTTAAAGGAAGGTTGTTTTTATGTCTATTTTGTAGTTCTATTTGTTAGGAACACAACGCAACTAAAACGGGGCAAAACAGAGCTAAAATGGAGCCAAACAAAACGAAATGGTGGAGTTGCAAAGGGTGGGAGCCGACGGCGCAAGAACGTGCACCCACAGTGTCATAATGTAGACAACGATGCCAAAATTGTGTCGACAGCACCCAAACTGATGCCGATAGTGCCCGAGAGGGCTATGGACCAATTTTTGGCCGATTTTGATGTCATAGAAGGCTCTCAAGTTATTCAAACACCCTCTGAAGTGATTCAATGCATCTAGAAACTTTGAGAAGGCTCTTGAATGAAGAGACATGTTTTTTGAATGAATATATTTGTCTCTTGGGAAAAATGAGGAAATTGGTGTCTCATTCAAAAAAGAGGGCATGACACGTCTCATAGTGGTGTGTGTGAGTGGAAAAATGTGGAGAATGTTTAGAGATCTTACAATAGGAGTAGAAAGATTTCTACCTTTTTGGAGAGAATGCTGAGGGCATTTTGAGAGAATCTGTAAGGGAAAGTTCTAGCATTGCATGGATCAACGGGAGTTTGTGTGAGAGATTTTCATCTTTCTTTCAAGGGGAAAAGGCTAAGTATTACGTTCTTCAGTATCTTATGATTTTGTAAACACTTATCAAGTAGATTTACTTTGATTTAATGAAGTTTTTTGTTGTGTTTTCTTTATGCTTTGTGATTTGTTTCTCTTACTCTTTCTTCATTTTTGGAAATAGTGGCATAAGAAGATTATGTCATTTTGTTTCTCTTACTCTTTCTTGATCTTTGGAAATAGTGGCATAAGAAGATTATGTCATTATTTTTCTTTTACTTTTCTTTTGCAATGAGTAGAATTCTTGTTTAAGATTTTGGGATGCGTGCTAGAAGAAGTTTTAATTAAAAATTGTGATGGTTTTTCAACTCCACTCTTAATTTACTTTTGGGTCTGGCAAATTAATTTTTTAAAATATGTTGTGAAACATATGATTCAAAAAATGGAGAATGAGTTCTACAACGGAGTGAGAATCACATTTAAGTCCATGAAGGAGTATTTTTTTTCATGGGATTAAGAGCAAATAAATAGGTAAATATACTTTTTTGAGTGTAGAATTAGAGATTTCTGGGGTGACAGAATAAAAATCCCCAATTCAATCTTAGTGTCTACAAACTAAAGCGAGTATTAGCCTTCAAAGGAAGAGAAGTGTGAGCTCTGGAGTAAGAGCCAATATCCTCCTAGCTTGGCTAAGGATTTAGGGACCAAACCAAACATTAGCCAATGATTTTCAATAACACTGAATCAGGGTAGAGAATTAAAATTGCTCCTATTTGGCGCATAAAATATTTAATGTATCACATTCATTTACATTATCTAATTCACTACATAAGAATAGTAGTTTTTAGCATCTTAAAATTCTGCAAGCCAACTCATTTAGAATTAATATTTATATTTAAGGATAGTTACCATCATTACATTTAACATTCACATTTAGAAGTAGTTGCTAGATAAAACATCATCTTAATCGACATTCCAAACAAAGGACTAAAAAGGACTAATAATAGTCAAAGGACTAATAATAGTAGACTGAAATTTAACTAAGCACTTCTTTCCTTGCTTCCTTGTGGGATCGATATTCGAGCCTTAATCAGAAAGTCCTATATTACTTGAAGTGTTACGTGCACTTGCGTAGAACCCTTAGTGTGTGAACAATTTGCTATATTTTTTAACATTTCAATTTTGCACGTTAACTACTTAATATAAATTGGGTCAAGTTATTGGCCTTATTTTTTAATACTAAATTATTGTGTTATTTTGCGATGGGTCAAGTTTTTGACATTGTACCAAAAATTTAAACTGACATAAAGCACGCAGAAAAACAACACACGTTAGAGGGCATCTAGTTTTCTTGGCTTCATTGCCGGCGAAGCTTCAGTAAGAACTTTAGGAGAATTGTAGTTGAAGTAATTAGTCTTAGACTTGGAAAGTTGTAGTGTCGTAAAAACTATTTTTGTGTATAAAGTTTTTGTTTTTTGTATGAAAAAGTGTTGTGAAAAAATTGTTTGTGTAAAAAATAAGGTGTTCGTGAAAATGTTTTATTCTGTTGAATATATCTTTTGTTTTATTTTTTTAATTGTTAATGTATTCTTTTTTGTGTTGCATATGCAAAATAAAGGATCTACAGGACTCGTGCCTTATGATCCTGAGTTAGAAAAAAAGAAAAAAATAGAAAAGAAGGACATGAAGAACTAGAAATGGAAATGGAAAACATTCAAAATAATAACTTGAAAAATCATCATAAATCTTTAAGGGATTATATAAATCCTACTACAGCTAAAATTCACTCAAGTAACAAACCCTATCGTAGAAGCTGACTCACTTGAAATAAATCTAGATATTATCCAACTGACACAGAATAATGAGTTTGAGGGAACTCCTTTGGAGCATCCCTATTTACAGTTATAAAGTTTTCTAGAACTTTGTGCTACATTTCATTATAATGGCATGTCAGATAATGTTGTTAGACTAAAGCTTTTTCCTTTCTCACTAAGGGATAAAGCAAAAAATGTGTTTATACTTATTAGCATCTGACTCTATTAAGAATTGGGAGGAGTTAATTCAAAAATTTCTAGCTAAGTATTTTCAACCTATAAGGACTACTAAAATTAAAAATGATATTATCTCATTTTTTCAATATGAAGGGGAATCAATATATAAAGCTTGGGAAAGATTTAAGGAACTCCTAAGAAAGTGTCCACAACATGCTTTGCCAGATTGGTTAATCATTCAAACATTTTACAATGACTTGGTAGAATCCCTTAGGTTTACAATTGACGCTGCTGCTGAAGGATCATTTATGTCAAAACCATTTAATAAAACATATGTGTTAATTGAAGAAATGGCTACAAATGAATTTTAATGGCCCTCTACAAGTGTAAATCCTAAAATGTAAATCCTAAAAATGTAATCCTAAAAATGTAGACAATGTTCATTTTACAGATGCAATTACAATTCTTGCATCTGAGGTTGCTGCAATATCAAGGAAGTTGTACAAATTTGGAATGAACCAGCCTCAATTTACTCCAGTAAGTGAGGAAAGTTCATTAGGGCATATGATTGATTCTAACTTATCATATGAGACTTTAAATATCATAAATAACTCGTATTCTAACTCTTACAACCCAGGTTTGAAGAACCATCATAATTTTAACTGAAATCACACTACTTTGGGTGGAAACCAACAATAAGAAAATAATCATGCAAATCCTAATGGAATTAGAATAATCAGGGTAAAACAAACTATAGACCTTCATATCCGCCATACTCTAACAATGATCATCAATTTGAGGATAATAAGATGTCTATAGAAGAAGTGATATTGCAAATGGAAAACCAGTTGCAAAGTCAAAATGTTGTAATTAGAAACATAGAGAATCAACTTGGACAAATAGCTAATTCACTTAGCAATAGACCTAAAGGAACACTTCTTAGCAACACTGAGATCAACCCTAAAAAGAAGAATGGCAATAATGAAAAAATAGAAGTTGTCCAATTAAGAAATGGAAGAGAGATAGAGGATGTGGCCAGAAAAGCGAACGAAGTTGTGAGGGAAGCAAAGAAAAATAAAAAACCCAAAGAACATGTTTTTAATGATCTAGAAAAATTAATATCTCCAGCTAAAATCAATTATAAAGGCCACCACCTCCATTTCCTCAAAGACTTACACATCAAGAGTTGGATAAACAATTATCAAAGTTCATGGAAGTACTTATGAAGTTAACGATAAATATTACTTTAGCTGAAACTATGGAACAACTGCCAAGTTATGCAAAATTTATGAAGGAGATATTAAAAAAGAAAATGGAAATTTGGGGATTACAAGACATTTGCACTAAGTGAGGAGTACAACATTGTATTTCAAAAAAAGATTCCTAAGAAACTGAAATATCGTTCTAGCTTAACAATTCCTTGTGTATTTGGAGAATGATTATGTTGAAAAGCTTTATGTCATTTAGGATCGTGCATTAATGTGATGCCTCTATCAACATTTAGAAGTTTAGGTTTATTTGATATTTCTCCCACTATTGTAACACTTCAGTTAGCTGATCGATCTATCATTTATCCAAAAGGGGTTATAGAAGATGGGCTTGTAAAAGTGGATAAATTTAACTTTCCTATGGGCTTTTTTGTATTAGATATAGAGTAAGATAAATAATATCCCATTATTTTGGAGAGACCATTTCTTATTACTGGACAAGTTATGATAGATGTACAAAAAGAAGTGTTGACTATGATTATTAATGACCAGGAAGTCACTTTTTATGTGTTAAAGACAATGGAATAACCAGCTGATAGAAGGAATGATGGTTGTTTTTGATGGATGAAATTGATTATCTAAGTAAATACCATTTCTAAAAAAGTTTTGAGATTAACTTAACAAATGAGATCGAAATGGACTTTCATGATAAGTCTAAAATGTTGTTTAAACAAGGCTGTATTTATTTTAAAGAGAGGTGTGAAATGATGGACGTTACCGAAAATAGTAAAATTTTAATTCCATCTGTTGAAAAATCTTATGAACATAAAATGAATATACCTCATACAGTTTTAAAGCCCACATATGTAGAGAATTCATCTATGCCACCAGTCTTTATATCTTCATATTCCACTCAATCACAAGATGAACCTGAATTGAATGATGAAATCAGTAAAAGATCTCATATGAAAGAGTCATTCAAAATCAATGAATGGAATATTCCATGGTATATAAATAAAATGAATGAGATTCTGATGTTGGGGCAGATTCTTAATGTAATTAGCAGTTACCCCTGGAGATTTTACCTAGTGACTCTGAGATAAATCTTAAGGAGATGAATGATATGCAATTTTATATTATTGAACTAATATTTAGAAGTGAATTGAAGGATATGTTTCAAAAGAACTTTGAGTTGAGAGATGAGGATAAACATATTGAAATACCAATGGAAGAAATTCGTGAGGAGTTAGAAATATGTATAGAAAAATCACTTCCACATTTACTTAGTACCAAGGGGAATAATTAGAAGATAACTTGAAAGATAACAGTAAACCAGAAGAATTTGTTCCATAAGCTAAATTATCTAGAGAGAATCCAGTCCAAAATTTTTTAGAACATGAAGTAACATATAAAGATCCATTTCTTATAAATTTCAAAGATGATATTAATATGAAAAATGAGAAAATTATTAGAAAAGTATTGGATATAGAAAGAAATATAAGCAATAAGGATATGAATCAATCTAAATAGGAAGAGCTAAACAAAAAATTTAAATTTGAATACTTCGTAGGAATCTCTGGATCTGAAAAAGATTGGGTGATTGATCAAGGATTACTTAAATGGAATTTTGATCCTGGTGAAATCATTTGTCAAGCTGACAAAGTTAAACAAATTTCTTTATGGGAGGCAACCCATATTTATTAGTGTGGTTTGATTTAGTGTGCTTGAGAATTATGATTGTTAGTTTTGTATTTCATTTGCTTTAGTGTGGATTGATTAGTTAGAGTGATGTTTTGTAGATGTTTGGATTGTTAGTGTTTGATTTGCTTTTTGTGTGTCATGAGGGAGATGATTTCTTAACTTTTTATTATGGTTAGACTTGTATGTTCTCTTGTAGTAGTTCGATTGACTAATCGCTACAACTCGGGTCTTACTCGCACTTGAGTTTTAGAAGAGACATTATGAATTTGTCAGTGAAGATTACTTCTCAATTTTTTTACTTCCTTTCACTAACTTTGTTTTCATTTGATAGGAGTAGCTAACCTATTTACTTAGTAACATGTGAATGATTTTACACTATCCTTGTAACTACTAGACGTGCTTAATTAATGGGATATGGTAACACCTGAGGTTGGTGTTCACCACCCAATGTATCAAGGATACTCTTATCTTCGGGATTAAAATCAATAAAATCATTTATAAGTACCCAATATATACCCGTGTAGTAATTCTGTTAGAAATTGGAAGTAAGATAGTAAGATGCGATGACATGGAGGAAGAATTGACCTCATTTCACTTGTTTGTTTGTTTATGTTTATGTTACTATTTTATACGACTTGAAGAACATTTTTATATTCCAATGCTGATACATGTTATGCTAGTTAGACTTTTGTTTAGTTAATTTCATTCTGACATGTTTAGTTTAGTTAGACATGTTTAGTTTAGATTTACTTTCTACTACATGTTTTCTATCCTGATAAATAATTGAAGATGTTTTTTATAGAGATCTGTGGTAGATAAAAATTCTAAATTGTTTTTCTCCCTACTTATATTTTCTACACTAAATGCTATACATTTTAAAAAATCAAGTTTAGGGGTAGGAAGAAAAGTAAAATTTTAAATTGAGTATAATTCCTTTTAGTTTAGTATTATTGCAAGTTTGTTTTAGGCTAGATTTACTTTCTCTTACAGTCATTCTATCCTGATTATGAATGTATATGAATTTTATATGATGTTGTAGTAGTTAGTAGATGATTCAACTTTAACTTCTTTAACTTTTTCTTCCTACTACATTTTACGGAATTGATTGCAAAATATTTAAAAATTTAAGTTTGGGGGGAAGAAAATTTTGTTTAAAAGAATGAAACTAAATTTTAGTTTTCCTCGGTTAGCTATATTTTAAAAATTTAATTTAACATGACCTTTGGTATTAGAGGCTAACTTTTGATAACTATATTTTTTTTCTACATATATAGTAGACAAGTAATAGTTTTTAATAAAGAAAGTTGATTCTAGAGTTAATATATTTGGTACAAAAGAAAAAGACTGTGCTTTTTCTATTTAAAGTAAAGAAAATTGTATTTTTGAAGTATTAAGAATTTTAGAGTTTCATTTAAGAAGAAAAGCATGAGGCTTTATGAAATGTCATCAAAGCTAATATGAATTTATAAAGTGAAGAATGTGAAAAGTTTTTAACTTTTAGAAGAAAATAATGAAGTTCGAAATTATTAAAGGCTATCCAGATATATTAATCCTCACATGAAAAGAAATAAAAAAGAAACAAATGATTAAAAATGATCCTAAAAGAAAAATTAAAAAAGAAAAATAAAAATAAAAGAAAAGTATGTGAGGAGAAGCTTGAGGAGATGCCTAATCAAAAATTGGCTTCGCTTCAATCAACTTGAGGAAGAAGGCTTTATTACTTTTTGTAAACATATATTTGAGTATTAAAATCCTTACTAATAAAGTTCACATGAAGTTTTTTTTCAAATGGATATTCTAAGTGACTTTAATAAGGCAAATTACAATTCTTCTTGAAATGAATAGAGAATCAGAAGTCTTATACTTGACTACTATATTTTCTTATACTTTTAGTTTTGAGTTAAGTTGTTAAAAAATTTTCTTAAGTTAAATTTTCTTAAGTTGTACTATGTTGTACTATTATATTTAGTAGACCAAATTATAGAAATTTAGAATTTAAACTCTTTATCATTAGTCGAAACTTTTCTGTAGTAAATGTGTTACTTGAGGACAAGTAATAATTAAGTTTGGGGATTTTGTTATGCCTAAAAAAGGTTTAATTTTTCTTATTCTTTTAATCCCTATATTTGTTAATTATCAATGATATTGCAATTTAAAGGAAGGTATTTTGTATATTTTTTATTTCAGGTACAGAAAATGGAGTTTTGGAGAAGAAGAAGCAAAAACGGTGCAATTTAGAGCAAAAATGAGCAAGAAAGAAAATTCTATCCTGACACAGTTTGATATGTCTTTCATTTTTGAATGAAATTTACACTTATCACACATTTTTGAATGAAATTACACTTTAAAGCAAGGTTTTCTTATGCTTATTTTAGTAGTTCTATCTGTTAGTAATGCAACGTAACTGAAACAGGGCAAAACAGAGCTACAACAGAGCGAAACGAAGCAAAATTGTGGAGTTGCGTAGGGTGGGCCCCAGCGACTCTAGAACCAGTGCCGATAGCGCTAGAGTGCAAAAAATGAGACCAAAGTGGCCCTGATGGCGCCCAGATTGATGCCGACAGCACCTGGGACGGCTATGGTCCGATTTTTAGCAAAATTTGATGTTTTTGATGCCTCCGAAGTGATTCATACACCCCATGAAGTGATTCAATGCTTAGACACTTAGAGAAGGCTTTTGAATGAAGAGACATGTCTTTTGAATGAATAGATTTTTCTCTTGGGAAAAAGAAGGAAATTGGTGTCTCTTTAAAAAAAGAGGGCTTGATGCCTCTTACAGTGGTGTGTGTGCGTGGAAAAATGAGGAGAATGTTTAGAGATCTTAGAATAGGAGTAAAAATGTAGATTTATAGTTTTTTGGAGAGATTGGTGAGGGGATTCTGAGAGAATCTGTAAGGGAATGTTCTAACATTGCATGGATCAGCGGAAGACTTAGTGGGAGAGATTTTCATCTTTCTTTCGTGGGGAAAAAGCTAAGTATTGTGTTCTTCATTATCTTATGATTTTGTAAACTCTTATCTAGTGGATTTTCTTTGATTTAATGAAGTTTTTCATTTTGTTTTCTTTAATGAAGTTTTTGATTTAATGAAGTTTTTCATTTTGTTTTCTTCGTACTTTGTGATATGTTTCTCTTACTCTTTCCTCTTTTTTAGAAACAGTGGCATGAGAAGATTATGTCATTATTTTCCTCTTACTTTTTTTTTTGCAATGTGTAGGATTCATGTTTGGGATATTGGGATGCATGCTAGAAGAAGTTTTAATAAAAATTTTGATGGCTTTTCAACTCTACACTTAATTTACTTTTAGATCTTGCCAATTGAATTGTTAAACTACGTTGTGAAACATATGATCCAAGAAATGGAGAATGAGTTCTACAACAGAGTGAGAATCACATTTAAGTCATGAAGGAATATTTTGTTCATTAGATTAAGTGCAAATAAATAGGAAAATATACTTTTTTGGGTGTAGAATTGGATATTTCTAGGGAGACAGACTAAAAATTCCCAATTCGATCGTAGTGTTTAAAAACTAAAGCGAGAGTTGGCCTTAAGGGGAAGGGTAGTGGGAGATCTAGAGTTGGAGCAAATATCATCCTAGCCTAGCCACAGATTTAGGGACGAAACCTAAGTTTAGCTAATGATTTTCTATAACACTAAATAAGGGTAGAGAATTAAATTGCTCATATTTTGCACATACAATAATTAATTTATCTCATTCATTTACATTATCCAATTCGCTACATAAGAATAGTAGTTTTTAACAACTTAAAATTCTCTAAACCAACTCATCCTAAATGAGTTATCATTAGAATTAATATTTATATTTAGGAATAGCTCATCCTAAATGAGTTATCATTACAATTAATATTTATATTTAGGAATAGTTACTATCCTTACCTTTAACATTTGCATTTAGGAGTTGTTGTTAAAATTTAAGTGTTGTAGTTTAGGTGTTAGATATATAAATACATAAGTATTGTGTGGTGTTTATATAAGTTTCTCTATATTATTTTATAATGGTATTATGAAAAAAAAATATTTGGTTGGATATTCTGAGAGGAAAAAAATGAATTATGTGTGCCCAAAATACCTGATATACGAAAAGGTCATTGTCTACGATTAGATGCCAAAGGCATGAAAAGGTGCCAATGAAGATACCATTGTAATTGACATTCCAAACTAAAGGCTAATAGTAGTAGATTGGAATTAGACTAAGGATATCTTTCCTCGCTTCCTCATGGGATTGATATTTGATGCTTAATCAGAAAGTCCTAAATTACTTGAAGCGATACGTGCACTTGCGTAGAACCCATAGTGTGTGAACTCTTTGCTATATTTTATAACATTTCAATTTTGCACATTAACTACTTATTATAAATTAGGTCAAGATATTGACCATATTTTTGAAAACTAAATTGCTGATTAATTTTGAGAGGGGTCAAGTTTTTTGCACTGTACCAATGATTGAAACTAACATAAAACATCAAGAAAAAAAGCACACGCTAGGGTTGCATCATGAATCAATCAACGAAGCAAAATTCTAGCACAAACACACTGCATAAAGAATCCAGTTTGCACTTCAATGAGTTCATTGAAAATAGGAGCACTCCTCACAAGGCCCCAACATAATGGGACTAAGTTGATTGACCTCAGGTTAGTTGGGCTTTGTTTAGGAGATCAATCCTTTGGGCTACTTATCTTGTTAATTTACTTTATTGTATAATAAAAGAAGTTTGGTTTTGATCCACTAAAAATTGGAGCACGCCCCATGTGGAACCATCTTGATGTGAACAGGCTAGTTAACTTCAAATTAGTCTTGGCCAATTTGGTTGTCAATCCCTTCAGATATTAAACTTGAGATGTGACGATTTGGAACTCTCATTTAGTTTAGCCCATCATAGCCTTCTATTGGAATTTTTATTAGAACTAATGGAAGTTAGAGTATGGTCCACGTGGGGCACCACAATGTGATTAGGTTTATTAACCTTCACGTAATTATCAATCAATTGAGTTAGTAATTTTGGTTCATTATATGTCTTACTCTGATCTGCTATACTCATCACATTCCAAAAAATAATAACTGAAATTAGTTTAAACTTACTCAATCCCTCCAATGGTTTGGTTTTGATCCATCATAATTTTGAGTATGCCCCACGTGACACCATATTAATGTGACTAGGTTGATTATTTCCATGCAAGTTAAATTCGATTTTGTGGATTAATTTTTAAAGTTAATAATTCTCTGTTAAAGTGAATCTCCTAACAATATTTCTCTATGTCCAACATATTGCACACCAATAAACTTTGAATGTAAACACCTTTCGTCAAAAATTTTTCACCAGCATTTAGGATGAATGATAAGCCCCATGACTACCCTTCCTAATCATGTCATTTTGTGTACCTACTGAGTTAGATTTTAATCTCCATGCTTTCTTTCCTAATGTTAACATATTCTTTTAGTTTTAGTTTACTAACTTTTATGGTAAATGGTAAGCTCCAGCATTGTGCTTCCTAATCATTTTTTCTGTATATCTCTAGCATTGGATTTTAGTTTGACACATTTCTTCTTATTATAGACGTATTTTCTCAATTTCCTTTGACTAGCCTTCAAGATGAATGACAAGCACCAACACTGTCCTTCCTAACTTAGTCATTCTACCTACCCCTTCGATTGGATATTAGTCTTAATTCTCTCATCCCTAGTGTTGATGGAAATATTGATCATCCATTGATTAGCTCTCAGACTAAAGGATGGTTTCGATACTATCCACATGATCTAGTCAACCCATTCACAACTTTAGTTTGTTGTAAAATTTCATTGATTTGCGTTTTAATGTTTAAAGTAAACTTGATACCCTTTGTTGATCCTCAAATATTGCAAATTACAGAATTCTATCTCCAAATTCCTTTACATACTCAGATTGGATCATATATCCTTTGAACTTGGTTGATCGCTTCAGTAAATGCCAATTTGTGTTATGTAGTCTAAAAAGTTTTTAACACATTTTTAGGGATCATTGTTAACTTAATCTATTTTGTCACATACAACTTGCACGAACATAACCTTATAGTTAAGTAGATCCACACTGAACCAAAAAATGTGTGTGCCCATTTTTTTGCAAAGCTTGACCATGCTAGGCCTAGGCGTGTCCACACCTAGAAATACCATGGCATGGTCACACTTAGTTTAGGGAAGACCATGCCCAAGCATATCTTTGCATGGTCAACCTCGCCTTGGGCATGACCACGCCTAAGTACATTGGCCTCATCACTTAGCGTGGTCACTTCCCATGCCAGATCAATGATCCAATGTTTTTTTTTCACAGATTTAGGTATCAACCTACTTGCCATTTTATCGGTGATGTGCCATCTCTAACCACCACACTGATCATGGTCATGAACACATCACCCAAATTAATGGTCATAGAGGCCTCTTCCACTGAGCATGTATGCATTCATCTATGACACTCTATATGATACACTTTTCATTCTCCACAAACTCTTGAACTTACAAAGTACTAGTCTTATGAAGAGTGAATGAAAAAGAATTCCTTTAGCAAGCGTCCTCATCCTCTGATTAGCCTTTTCTCCATAAAGTTTTCTCTTCCCTTCAATCTTAATTAAAATAATTGATTTAGAGTTTGAATTTAGGCTAGGTTAAACCATTCAAAAGTCTCATATTTGGCTAAACTCAGGTTAACCCGATGCTAGCCTAATATTAATCCAACTGTAGGCTTGACTCTCACCTAACATCTGACCTAACCTAAACCCTAATAGATCCTAAAACATTGGATAGCCTAATAAATGACATAACTGATACACCAAAATAATACATTGTTATAAGTATATATATTATGCTTTTTTTTTGGTGATATTGCACTTTAAAAAGAGTATTTTGTGTTTTTGTTGCAAGTATATCATTTTTAGGCATTTGGAATAAAAGAAGCAAAAAAGATGAAATTTGGAGCCAAAACAACAATTTTTTGGATTATGGCGCATGATGCGCCGTTTGACAGAGCCTTGCGCATGATGCGCCAGATTTGGCGCCATATGTGCAAGAGATGACTTTTTGCAGATTAAAGCTATTTGGGATAATTTTTTCTCAAATTTTCAAAGGGACACTTGTTCTAAACACATTTTTGGTGTAATTCAATGCATATAGAAACTTTGGAAGGTTATTTTATGAAGGGATATGTCTCTTAGATCAAAGGACACATCTTTCAAATTCAAAAGAGTTTACTTTTGGAGGGAATTTTGAAATTTCAAATTCAAAAGAGTTTACTTTTGGAGAGAATTTTGAAATCCTTTTGAAAGGAGGCAGCCCCTAATAAAAGGAAAAGACTTCAAGGAGTTAGGACTGGCATGAAAGGGGGGTGGCATGAAAGGCTAGAGGAAGGGATATATAGAGAAAGTCAAGTTCTTGGAGATTTCCTTCTAGTGTTGTAAGAGGAGAGGGAAGGTGAGAGATTTCTTCTTAATTACACTTTTAAGAGAGAAATTGTAAGGACAAAAAGCTTGATAAGAACATCTAAGAATTTCCTTGAGAAGGACTGTGAGATAAGTTGTGTCTTTTATTTTTTTTGTTTTGTAAACTTATTTTTTTATATGAAATCCTTGTTTTGCCATATCCTTCTCATGAATTCTCAGTAGTCTTCTTTATCCTTCTCTCAACTTCAAAATATGATTTTGTTAAGAAGTGATTTTGTTTTCTATGTGTTTAAATGTTAATAATTTGTGATGATTTGAACTCCAATCTTTTTTTACTTTTTGATCTGACCAATTGAATTATTAAATTGTGTTGACAAACATATGTTCTGAAAGGGCTATGATTTCTACAACATGAGGAGAATAACATTTGATTGCACGGGAGAGTATGTCATCCATAGAATTGAGTGCAAATAAATAGGGAAACATACTTTGTTGGATGCAAAATTAAAGATTTTAAGGTGGCAGATTAAAATCCTTAATTTGGTCCAGTTGATTGGAAACTAATGAGAGATTGTTAGACCTTAGAGGAGGGAGTAGTGGGAGCTCTTGAGTGGCAGTCGTTATCCTCCCAGCCTAACAATGGAATTAGAGACCAAACACTGGATTAGTCAATGTTTTTTATAGCACTCAGAAGAGGATAAAGAATATGATTGCTTCTATTTTGCACAAAATAATTTTTATATATTTTCAAATGATTTTAATTTCTTCAAAACCCGTAAACTCATTGCTCATTTCAAGGGGAAAGATGCTTTCTTTAATTTGAAGTTTCCTTCAACAAAAACTTCATTTAATTTACGTAATTTTACTTTTTAAAGTTAAGTTTCTTGTATGGTTAACTTTGTCTTTCAAACATCGTACTCTAGTTTTTGTATTTTTAAAATGGTGATTTACATTATAATCTTAAGAACTATTTACTTGCAATTCCAACTTCCATGAGAGATTGATATCTAGGACTCCATTAAAGCTCTTAATTACTTGAGTGATACATATACTTGCGTTATTTTTAAAGGGGATTTGGCAGTTTAAAAGAGTTTTTAAGATAAACTATTTTTATTAAACTTATTTTTTTGTTGGGATTACATTGCATATTTATTATTATATCTGCCGTGTGTATTTTGTACTATTGAAAAAAATTTGGAAAATTATCACACAAAATCTACCCGCATCAAGCTGTTGGCGTCGTTGCTAGGGAAGTAACGAAAAGTAGTAGTACTAAGTTACTTTATAGTTTATAGTATTTTTATTTAAAAAAAATACTTAAAAAAGTGTTTGTAGTTTAGTTTGAACATTTTTTCTTATTTAAGTGTGTTTGCTTATTTTAAATTACTTGTTTAGTTTTTTTATGCGTAGTGTAAGATTTGAAAATTTAGTACCTTATGATTCTGAGTTAGAAAGAATTATTAGAAGAATTCAAAAACAACAAAAATAGATAGATCATATTAACAAAATGACTTGCAATTTGAGTAATGCTGGAATAGAAAATGAACATCATCAGAGATGTTTAAGAGATTATGATAATACTACAAATGATGAAATTCATTTGATTATACAAAACCCTGCTGTAGCTGCCAATTCATTTAAGCTTTAACCTGCAATTATCCAAATGGTACCAAACAATTAGTATGAGGGAACACCAACTAAAAATCCTAATTTACACCTTGCAAGTTTTCTAGATTTATGTGCTACATTTAAATATGATGGATTGTCAAACAATGCCGTCAGACTTAGACTTTTCCTTTTTCACTAATGTATAAGCTAAGATGTGGTTAAACTCATTAGCACCTGGATCTATCAGAACTTGGGAAGATTTCTTACAAAAATTCTTATCTAAATATTTCCCACCTTTAAAACTCCTAAGCTTAAGAATGATATTACATCTTTTTGTCAATTTGAAAGGAAATAAATTTACGAAGCCTCAGAAAGATTTAGATATCTCTTTAGAAAGTTTCCACACCATGCATTACTAGATAGGTTAATAATTCAAACTTTTTATAATGGGTTGGCTGGATATCTTTGATCTATAATTGATGTTGCTGCTAGTGAATCATTAATGTTAAAACCATTCGATGAAGCATATTCATTGATTGAAATGATGGCTACTAATAATTTTTAATGGCCCTCTGAAAGGGTAAATCCCAAAAGAGTAGATAGTATTCATGATTCTAATGTAATATCTATGTTATCTACACAAATAGCTGCTATATCAAAGAAGATAGATCAATATGAAATGAATTATTCTCATACATCACTTGTGCTTGAGGAAAATTCATTGGGACAAATGATAGAATCTCAATCTAGATAGAATCTCAATCTTCATATAAGACCTTAAATACAATAAATAATCATTCTAATAATCCTTATGGTAATTACTATAATCTCGGTTGGAATAATCATGCAAATTTTAATTGTTGTAATAATAACTCTAATGCCACAAATCTGCAATGGGAAAACAACATTGCGAACCCATTGGGAAACTCAAACAATCAAGGAAATTCAATTTATAAACCTTATTACCCTCTAGGATTTAATAATTTGCTAAGTAAGGAGAGAAAAATATTAATGGAAGAATTTATATTACAAATAGGAAGTCAATTGTAAAGTCAAGGAGCTGCAAGATACATGAAAAATTAATTGGGATGTATTGCTACCGACTTAGCAATAGACATCCAGGAACATTGCCTAGTAATGTTGAAGTAAATCCTAAAGATCAGAATAAAGAGCAAATTAAAGCTATTAAACTAAGATATGAAAAAGAATTAGAAAACAGAGTTGGAAAGGAAGTTGAACTTGAAAAAGACGAGGTGAAAAGTGAAAAACCGGGTGAAGATTTTCATTTTGAGTCAGAATGTCCTATTAAATCAATGAAAATCACTCTAGAAAGACCACCACCTCCATTTCCTCAATGATCGAAGCAGAAAAATAGAGATAGCAAATTTTCTAAATTTTTAGAATTATTAAGGAAATTAACGATAAACATTCCATTTTTTGGAGCTTTGGAACAAATGCCAAACTATGCGAAGTTCATGAAGGATGTACTTAATAAGAATAGGAGGTTTGTAGATAATGACACTGTTGCATGCAGTGAAGAGTGTGGTGCTATAATTCAGAAAAAGCTTCCTAAAAAACTTAAAGATTTGGCAAAAGATTTTATGGAAAAGCTTTATGTGATTTAGGAGCCAGTATTAATCTTATCCCAATGTCAATTTTTAAAAGGTTTGGCTTAAGAGATATTTCTCCTATGACTATAACTCTTAAGTTAGCTAATCATTCGATTACCTATCCTAAAGGAGTTATAGAATATCTTTTGGTAAAAGTTGATAAATATATCTTTTCTGTGGACTTTATTGTATTAGATATGGAGGAAGACAAAGAAACTCCTATTATTTTAGAAATACCATTCATTGCCACTAGAAAAGCTTTAATAGATGTGCAGAAAGGAGAACTAACTATGAGAGTTGGTGATCAAGAGGTTACTTATAATATATCAAAATAAATGAGACACCCTATAAAAGAGCAAAAGATTGAATGCTTCAGAATGGAAATTAATGAATATTTACTCCATGAATATTTCAAAAAGACATTTGAAAGTGAATTGGAAAAGGAATATATGGAATATCATGATGAGGATAAAATTCAAGATGAATTTATGGAAGTGTGTAAAGAATACTAGGATTATGTTCAAGAAAAAATTGAGATATTAGATCTTGTAACAAGTAACAAGAATCTAATTTCATCTATTGAGAAACCTCTTGAACTAGAACTGAGAAAACTTTCTACACATTTAAAGTATGTATTCTTAAGAGATTTGTCTACATTACCTATTATAGTAACCTTAGAACTAACTGATGAGCAAGAACAACCGTTATTGGAAATGTTGATAAGATATAAGAAAGTCATTGGATGGATATTAGCTGATATTAAAGGAATCAGTCTTTCAATTTGTATGCATAGAATTTTATTGGAAGATCAACATGAACCAAAAGCTGATCCTCAAAGGAGATTAAAACCAATGATGAAAGAAGTTGTAAAGAAAGAAATTTTAAAATGGTTAGATGTTGGAATAATACATCCTTCTCCAGATCGTGCTTGGGTAAGTCCAATTCACTGTGTTCTAAAGAAAAGAGGTGTGAATATAGTAACAATGAGTATAATGTAAGAATATCGACAAGTCAAGTCACTATTTGGCGAATCTACATAGATTATAAAAAATTAAGTTCTGCCACCAGAAAGGATCGTTTTCTATTACCCTTTTTGGACCAAATTTTTTATGGGCTGGCTGGGCACAAATATTTTTATTTTGTAGATGGATATATCAGTTATCATCAAGTATATCGGTTATCATCAAATACTAATTGCTCTAGAGGATCAGAAGAAAATAACATTTACAATTCCTTATGGAGCATTTGCTTTTCAATGAATGCCCTTTGGACTATGTAATGCACCTGCAACATTTCAAAGATGTATGATGTCAATTTTTAGTGACTTAATTGAAAAAGAGATTGAAGTCTTTATGGATGATTTTTCTGTGTTTGGAACTTCATTTGAAATATGCCTAAATCATTTAGAGAAAGTTCTAGAACCTTGTGAAAAGACTAATCTTGTATTAAACTGGGAGAAATGTCAATTTATGGTTGCAGGAGGAATTATGCTTGGGCACAAAATTTCAAAAAATGCATGGAAGTAAATCATGCAAAAATACAAGTTATATCAAACCTACCTCCACCTACTCCAGTAAGATGAGTTAGGAGCTTTCTTCGACATGATCAATTTTACTGGTGATATATTAAAAATTTTTCAAAAATTACTAAACCTTTATGCCAAATCTGGAAAAAAAAAGAAAAAATTTGACTTCAACCAAGATTGCCTTAAATCCTTTGAAACTTTAAAGGAAATTTTGATCACTGTTCCTATAGTTATTTAACCTGATTAAGAGAAACCTTTTGAATTAATATGTGATGCAAGTGATTGTGCAATTGGAGCTATTTTAGGTTAGAGATATGATAAGTTTTTTAAAATTATATATTATGCTAACAATACTCTTAATGATGCTCAAATTAACTACACCAACACTAAAAGAGAGTTATTAGCTATTATTTATGCTTTTGATAAGTTTCGATCATATCTGATTGGAGCTAAATGTATTGTACATACTAAACAATTGCCTATTAAATATTTGATGCAAAAGAAAGATGCAAAATAAAATTTAATTAGATGGGTGCTTCTGATCCAAGAGTTTGATTTTGTGGTAGTCGATAGGAAAGGGACTGATAATTAAAGTGCTGGTCATCTATCTAGGCTAGCGCAGGACAAAATACTTGATTTTGAAAAAGAAATTAATGAAACTTTTCCTGATCAACAACTTTATACTGTAGAAGGATGGGAAATACCTTGTTATGATGATATTGTAATATATATTGTTAGTGGTATTTTACCATATGGGTTAACAAAATAATAGGAAAAGAAATTTTTTCATGATGCAAAGTCTTATTTTTGGTATGACCCATACATGTATAAATAATGCAAAGATTTAGTAATGAGACGATGTGTGCCTTACAAAGAAATTCACGACATTATTCACAAATAAATTTGGAGGTCATTTTGCAAATGAAAGAACTGCTCATAAAATTTTGCAATTTAGATTTTACTAGCTTACTCTTTTTAGAGATGTTAATATACATATATCAAAACATGTGATTTCTGTGAGAGAGTAGGTAATATTTCAAGAAGAAATGAAATGCCTCTAAATTTTAATTTGGAAATTAAAATTTTTGATGCATGGGGGTTGGATTTTATGAGACCATTTATAACTTCATTAAGAAATACTTATATATTGATTGTAGTGGATTATGTTTCAAAATGGATTGAAGCAATCACTTTACCTCGATGTGATGCTTAGAGTGTTTCAAAATTTTTAATTAAAAATTTTTTTACAAGATATGGAATGAAGAGAGTAATCATTACTGATAGAAGATCTCAGTTTGAAAATTCAACCGTTGCAAGGTTGGTTGAAAAATATAATATAATGCATAAAATTACAGCTGCTTTTTATCCCCAGACTAGTGGTTTAGCAAAAGCATCTAATTGTAAAATTAAGAGAATTTTAGAAAAAGTGTTAATCTTAGTAAAATGGATTGGTCTGCTTGATTAAATACAACATTATGAGCATACATGACAGCTTATAAAGCACCTGTAGGAAAGTCCTCTTATAGATTAATTTTTAAGAAGACATAACACTTGCTAATATAATTGGAGCATAAAGCTTATTAGGCTAAAAAGGAATTCAATTTTAATTTGAAAGAAGCTGATGAGAAAAGTTTATTGCAATTGAATGAGCTTGAAGAAATTATGAATGAATCTTATGATAATGCAAGGATTTATAAAGAAAAGATGAAAGAATGACATGTTCAGGAGATAATAAAAAGGGAATTAGAACTTAGACAACAAGTTTTATTATATAGTACAAGATTGAAATTATTTTCTGGGAAACTGAAGTTTAGGCGGAAAGGGCCATTCAAATTTATAAGAGTCTACCCATATGGAGCTATTAATATTGAAGATCCCAAGAATGGAAAGATATTTAAAGTTAATGGGCACAGATTGAAGTCATATTTTTATGGTCAAACACTATTTTTAAGGAAACTTAATGTTGGGTTACCCAGAATAATGACTAGGAATGTTGGGTTGACGACATTAAACTAAGCGCTTTGAGGGAGGCAACCCATATTTATCATTGTTTACATTGCTTTTGAGTTTTTGTTCAAAGTACTATACGAATATTTATATGTATGTTTTTATATAGTCCGTTTATTTGCAAAAATATTTAGAAACATCTTTACTTACCTAATTTTATGAAGAAAATGAGAATTTATTAGATCGAAATTACAATAGTGTAGTTTTTGGAACTGGGGCATGATGCGCTAGAATGACGCATGATGCGTCAAATTCCAAATAGCTGGCACATTATGCGCCACTATGACGAAAATGACTTAAAACATTTCAAAAGGCAGTTTTTGGGGATTTCTTTTCTTTATTACTCCTAAAAATTGATTCCTAAGTCTATTTTAAGAGTTAAAAAGAAGGAAGATCCACTAGATTTCAAATCCAATGGCATCCAACTCTAAAAATACTGCAAGGTTTAGAATTTTTAACTGGAGAAAGTTTGTTAGTTTTGATGCGCAAAAA
>NW_018223592.1:92886-99851 GCF_001263595.1 Phalaenopsis equestris
GGTGAAGATTTTCATTTTGAGTCAGAATGTCCTATTAAATCAATGAAAATCACTCTAGAAAGACCACCACCTCCATTTCCTCAATGATCGAAGCAGAAAAATAGAGATAGCAAATTTTCTAAATTTTTAGAATTATTAAGGAAATTAACGATAAACATTCCATTTTTTGGAGCTTTGGAACAAATGCCAAACTATGCGAAGTTCATGAAGGATGTACTTAATAAGAATAGGAGGTTTGTAGATAATGACACTGTTGCATGCAGTGAAGAGTGTGGTGCTATAATTCAGAAAAAGCTTCCTAAAAAACATAAAGATTTGGCAAAAGATTTTATGGAAAAGCTTTATGTGATTTAGGAGCCAGTATTAATCTTATCCCAATGTCAATTTTTAAAAGGTTTGGCTTAAGAGATATTTCTCCTATGACTATAACTCTTAAGTTAGCTAATCATTCGATTACCTATCCTAAAGGAGTTATAGAATATCTTTTGGTAAAAGTTGATAAATATATCTTTTCTGTGGACTTTATTGTATTAGATATGGAGGAAGACAAAGAAACTCCTATTATTTTAGAAATACCATTCATTGCCACTAGAAAAGCTTTAATAGATGTGCAGAAAGGAGAACTAACTATGAGAGTTGGTGATCAAGAGGTTACTTATAATATATCAAAATAAATGAGACACCCTATAAAAGAGCAAAAGAATGAATGCTTCAGAATGGAAATTAATGAATATTTACTCCATGAATATTTCAAAAAGACATTTGAAAGTGAATTGGAAAAGGAATATATGGAATATCATGATGAGGATAAAATTCAAGATGAATTTATGGAAGTGTGTAAAGAATACTAGGATTATGTTCAAGAAAAAATTGAGATATTAGATCTTGTAACAAGTAACAAGAATCTAATTTCATCTATTGAGAAACCTCTTGAACTAGAACTGAGAAAACTTTCTACACATTTAAAGTATGTATTCTTAAGAGATTTGTCTACATTACCTATTATAGTAACCTTAGAACTAACTGATGAGCAAGAACAACCGTTGTTGGAAATGTTGATAAGATATAAGAAAGTCATTGGATGGATATTAGCTGATATTAAAGGAATCAGTCTTTCAATTTGTATGCATAGAATTTTATTGGAAGATCAACATGAACCAAAAGCTGATCCTCAAAGGAGATTAAAACCAATGATGAAAGAAGTTGTAAAGAAAGAAATTTTAAAATGGTTAGATGTTGGAATAATACATCCTTCTCCAGATCGTGCTTGGGTAAGTCCAATTCACTGTGTTCTAAAGAAAAGAGGTGTGAATATAGTAACAATGAGTATAATGTAAGAATATCGACAAGTCAAGTCACTATTTGGCGAATCTACATAGATTATAAAAAATTAAGTTCTGCCACCAGAAAGGATCGTTTTCTATTACCCTTTTTGGACCAAATTTTTTATGGGCTGGCTGGGCACAAATATTTTTATTTTGTAGATGGATATATCAGTTATCATCAAATACTAATTGCTCTAGAGGATCAGAAGAAAATAACATTTACAATTCCTTATGGAGCATTTGCTTTTCAATGAATGCCCTTTGGACTATGTAATGCACCTGCAACATTTCAAAGATGTATGATGTCAATTTTTAGTGACTTAATTGAAAAAGAGATTGAAGTCTTTATGGATGATTTTTCTGTGTTTGGAACTTCATTTGAAATATGCCTAAATCATTTAGAGAAAGTTCTAGAACCTTGTGAAAAGACTAATCTTGTATTAAACTGGGAGAAATGTCAATTTATGGTTGCAGGAGGAATTATGCTTGGGCACAAAATTTCAAAAAATGCATGGAAGTAAATCATGCAAAAATACAAGTTATATCAAACCTACCTCCACCTACTCCAGTAAGATGAGTTAGGAGCTTTCTTCGACATGATCAATTTTACTGGTGATATATTAAAAATTTTTCAAAAATTACTAAACCTTTATGCCAAATCTGGAAAAAAAAAGAAAAAATTTGAATCTGGAAAAAAAAAGAGCCAAATCTGGAAAAAAAAAGAAAAAATTTGACTTCAACCAAGATTGCCTTAAATCCTTTGAAACTTTAAAGGAAATTTTGATCACTGTTCCTATAGTTATTTAACCTGATTAAGAGAAACCTTTTGAATTAATATGTGATGCAAGTGATTGTGCAATTGGAGCTATTTTAGGTTAGAGATATGATAAGTTTTTTAAAATTATATATTATGCTAACAATACTCTTAATGATGCTCAAATTAACTACACCAACACTAAAAGAGAGTTATTAGCTATTATTTATGCTTTTGATAAGTTTCGATCATATCTGATTGGAGCTAAATGTATTGTACATACTAAACAATTGCCTATTAAATATTTGATGCAAAAGAAAGATGCAAAATAAAATTTAATTAGATGGGTGCTTCTGATCCAAGAGTTTGATTTTGTGGTAGTCGATAGGAAAGGGACTGATAATTAAAGTGCTGGTCATCTATCTAGGCTAGCGCAGGACAAAATACTTGATTTTGAAAAAGAAATTAATGAAACTTTTCCTGATCAACAACTTTATACTGTAGAAGGATGGGAAATACCTTGTTATGATGATATTGTAATATATATTGTTAGTGGTATTTTACCATATGGGTTAACAAAATAATAGGAAAAGAAATTTTTTCATGATGCAAAGTCTTATTTTTGGTATGACCCATACATGTATAAATAATGCAAAGATTTAGTAATGAGACGATGTGTGCCTTACAAAGAAATTCACGACATTATTCACAAATACATTATTCACAAATATCATGATTCTAAATTTGGAGGTCATTTTGCAAATGAAAGAACTGCCGACATTATTCACAAATAAATTTGGAGGTCATTTTGCAAATGAAAGAACTGCTCATAAAATTTTGCAATTTAGATTTTACTAGCTTACTCTTTTTAGAGATGTTAATATACATATATCAAAACATGTGATTTCTGTGAGAGAGTAGGTAATATTTCAAGAAGAAATGAAATGCCTCTAAATTTTAATTTGGAAATTAAAATTTTTGATGCATGGGGGTTGGATTTTATGAGACCATTTATAACTTCATTAAGAAATACTTATATATTGATTGTAGTGGATTATGTTTCAAAATGGATTGAAGCAATCACTTTACCTCGATGTGATGCTTAGAGTGTTTCAAAATTTTTAATTAAAAATATTTTTTACAAGATATGGATTGCCAAGAAAAGAGAGTAATCATTACTGATAGAAGATCTCAGTTTGAAAATTCAACCGTTGCAAGGTTGGTTGAAAAATATAATATAATGCATAAAATTACAGCTGCTTTTTATCCCCAGACTAGTGGTTTAGCAAAAGCATCTAATTGTAAAATTAAGAGAATTTTAGAAAAAGTGTTAATCTTAGTAAAATGGATTGGTCTGCTTGATTAAATACAACATTATGAGCATACATGACAGCTTATAAAGCACCTGTAGGAAAGTCCTCTTATAGATTAATTTTTAAGAAGACATAACACTTGCTAATATAATTGGAGCATAAAGCTTATTAGGCTAAAAAGGAATTCAATTTTAATTTGAAAGAAGCTGATGAGAAAAGTTTATTGCAATTGAATGAGCTTGAAGAAATTATGAATGAATCTTATGATAATGCAAGGATTTATAAAGAAAAGATGAAAGAATGACATGTTCAGGAGATAATAAAAAGGGAATTAGAACTTAGACAACAAGTTTTATTATATAGTACAAGATTGAAATTATTTTCTGGGAAACTGAAGTTTAGGCGGAAAGGGCCATTCAAATTTATAAGAGTCTACCCATATGGAGCTATTAATATTGAAGATCCCAAGAATGGAAAGATATTTAAAGTTAATGGGCACAGATTGAAGTCATATTTTTATGGTCAAACACTATTTTTAAGGAAACTTAATGTTGGGTTACCCAGAATAATGACTAGGAATGTTGGGTTGACGACATTAAACTAAGCGCTTTGAGGGAGGCAACCCATATTTATCATTGTTTACATTGCTTTTGAGTTTTTGTTCAAAGTACTATACGAATATTTATATGTATGTTTTTATATAGTCCGTTTATTTGCAATAATATTCAGAAACATCTTTACTTACCTAATTTTATGAAAAAAATGAGAATTTATTAGATCGAAATTACAATAGTGTAGTTTTTGGAACTGGGGCATGATGCGCTAGAATGACGCATGATGCGTCAAATTCCAAATAGCTGGCACATTATGCGCCACTATGACGAAAATGACTTAAAACATTTCAAAAGGCAGTTTTTTGCGATTTCTTTTCTTTATTACTCCTAAAAATTGATTCCTAAGTCTATTTTAAGAGTTAAAAAGAAGGAAGATCCACTAGATTTCAAATCCAATGGCATCCAACTCTAAAAATACTGCAAGGTTTAGAATTTTTAACTGGAGAAAGTTTGTTAGTTTTGATGCGCAAAAACTGCATGATCGTGTTCTAGTGAAGAAGATGTTAATCAAAGAAAGGGGGTTTTTGAATCAAGGATTCAATACACCAAATACTCGATTTGAAGAGATCATTGCGCAGAGATGTTGGGAAGTACTTTGTTACACTACAACCGCCATAGTTTTCCTTGTGGTGAAAGAACTTTATGTAAATCTACATGGAATCAACCAAGGAATGTTCCATATGTGAGGCAAGTTTGTGTAATTCACTCCTTCAAGAATAAACGAGATGTTTATGATTAAAAATGTGCTTATCTACCTTTACACAAATTTTACCCCTACGAGAGATAATATGAATGAACTTTACTAGTACCTTACGGATGAAGATGCAAATTGGGAGGCAAGAGATGATGGGATGTAAGTTTTCGTCTAAGGCATGACACTTCTTTACTGCATTGAAATTACTGCCAACTATGAAAATCAATACGGTTACTAAGGAGAGTGTTATTTTAAGTTATTGTATTCAAACCGGAAAACCTATTGTTATTAGAGCCATCATTGTGAAATTATTTTTGGGTTTGATTGTGAATGGATCAACAACTGGGCTTGAAAATCCATCCATTATTTTTCTACTATACAGTCAATTGCAAGTACCTTACAAGAGTTGAGAAAAAGTGCTTCTTCCTTGGAAGATGATGGATACAGAAGTCTATTGTAGTTGTACTGGAATGTGAGATGAAAATGATATGAATGTACCGATGGATTCAATAATCGCAAAATTCATCACCTATTCTACCTTACTTTAGTTCTAATGCACTTTTGAAGAGGATCAAAAAGATAAAAAAAGTGGTACAGAATCTTATGCATGTAATTGAGAATATTTCTGAAATGTTAGATCATCTGGATTTGAGACTTACAGAACTTTTCTAGCATACTGGTCGTATTGAAGATGGTTTGGAACTTATGTTCAAGAAACATGCTTGGATTCAGGAGGATTCGACTGATGAGTTTTCTTACTGACCCTTCTTCAACATGTATGTGCACTACCAATCAATGGGAGATATCCAATAGGAGGAGAGTGAAGAAGATGTTTGAACTTAGTTTCTGCACATAATGTTTTGTTTAGTACTGTTTGTTTTAGTTGTTTGTTGTGTTGGACTGTATTTAATTTTATTGTTGAACTGCATCGATGTTTGTGTTTAAAATTATGATGTTAAGATTTCATTGTTTGGATGTTTTGGTTTGCTTTAAACACTAAATAAGATGTTTTTTGGTTTGATAACTGTTAGTTTGTAATAGCACAAATTTTCTATATAAAAGTGACTTTTGTGTTGTTTATGAAAGATGGATGTTAGAATAATGTTTAATCATGCTTATAAGTGTTCATTTGAGTTAATTATAGGTAGATGTAAAGTGGTATTGAGCATACTTTCACAAAAATTGAAACCTGGAAGATTAAAGCATTGATGCATGATGCGCCAAATTTGGCACATCATGCGTAAAAAACTTGAACACGCAATATTGCCTAAGAAACCATGAAATTACATGGACATACTCAATTTTTTTTGCTTGGGTCATCTCCTACCTCTAAACCCCTACCTAGGGCTTTACATTGAGGGCAGTAGAGAAGATTTTGGAGGCTAAAAATCATAGATTTCATCTTCTCTTGGTAAGAGCTTCACTTTAACTTAGAAATTTTTTTGATGAAAAAACTTGAAGAAAACTCATAGTGAAAAGTTTCTTACCAAATAACCTTATTTGGGGAGTTAGGTTTTTGATTTAGTAATTTATTTGGAATTTATTTAGATTTTCATAGATTTTCAAATGGCTCCTCGAGTGAAAATAGAAAGGTCATCCAAGGATTTTGTTGCACAAATATTTGTTAACTTCAAGGCCAAACATAGTTGTAATACTCAAATGGAGACCAGAAGGTTGATCTAAGAAAAAGCGTTTACAAACCCGGGTGGCCATATCAAAAGGTTGATCCTTGCCAAAAACTGGGAAAGATTTTGCTGCTTCAGTGTAATAGTGATTGTCCTCATGATTCGAGAGTTCTATGCAAACTTGAGGTTCATTAAGGGTGATCACATACTGGTTAGAGGTAAGCAAGTTGAATTTTCTGTTGATCGGATCAAAGCTCTTTACGGGCTAAGGAATTTATATCATGATGAGTACATTGCATTCGTGCATCACTGGATGAAGTGATTGCATTTTTATTGATAGAAAAGGAGAATGGAAGATTAAGAATAACAAACTAGTTAACTTCTCCGCTTCTCTGTTGAATAGTCAGTCAAAGGTATGACATCACTTCATTTCTGCTAAGTTATTAGCAACAAATCATGTTTTTGATGTTATGAAGTACAAATCATTGTTGAACTATTGCATTCAGACATGAAAGCAATAAATGGTTGTGCACTCATAGTTCATCATGCTCGGAGTATAACTGATAGTCCCACATCTAGTGGTTTGGGATATCCTGCTTGATTTTCACTTTATGTGAGGAATCAGGAGTAGATTACCATA
>NW_018223593.1:0-228 GCF_001263595.1 Phalaenopsis equestris
TTTTGGTTGGTGCAAAACATCATAATGAACAATTTTCATGAAGGAAGAAAATTGTTTTGAAGTTGATTTGGTGATCAATTTGAATGGTTTTTGATGGGTTTGGATTTAGACCTAAGTTAAGCATGTAGGGCTAAACTTGGGTCAAAATTGGGCTAGCTTTGGGCTAAGTCCAAATTAATTATTTTTTTTTATTTAAAACATCATGATTAACAACTTTCATGAAGGATT
>NW_018223594.1:0-2962 GCF_001263595.1 Phalaenopsis equestris
TCTCTCGTTTCTTAATGTATTTTGATGATTTTTTTCTAAAATGTTTGTCTTGAAGAGATGAACACATCTATATGGTAAACATATTATGAAATCAAGCCATCATAAATGGAGAGCTCGCGAAGGCTCGACAAAGTGAGTGAGGTTATACCTTTGCTCCAAGAGGTTTGGCCTCAATCAGAGATTCTTCACACCTTCGTTGGGTCCCAAAGAGCTTAGGGATGAAGCCTTTGGCTCTGGTGTAAGGCCTATATATGATTTCGACCACAGTTGATTTTGGGTGTTGGTTGAGAGCTATGGTAAAGGCTATTTCAGAGGGAGAATTGATGTGGGTTTGGCTTCCTTCACTGTTGTGAAAGTGTGTGCAAGGTTAATTTGATTTTGGTTGAGTTTGGAGCAGTGCCCTGATTTTGAGCTCGATTTTGAGCTCAAAATTGAACTCACAGAGGAGGCTTTAAGGGTAATTAATGGTGGAGCCCTTCTTCTCTATGCTTAGAGAAGAATTTTTAATATTTTGGAAGAGGTTTTGCTAATCTATGGTGGCTCTTCCTTGTTTGGCCGTGAGCTCTTTTTTTTTTCATATCCATGGCCATGGCCTTTTTATAGAGCTAGATCAGTTGGGATGCTTGGACATGAAGTCTAAAACTCAAGATGAGCAAGAAAAATGACATCATAGGAAATTGCCAAGTGTTGGTGAGTAATTTGGTTTTGCATGAAACTTATCCTTTAAGGTTAAAAAAAAAAGACTTACCTAAGGGATAAATATCATGGCTAACCCATGGTTAACTTAACTTAACTCTAAGATCTAGAGTTTAGCTAAGGTTAAGCTTGATTGGGAATACCAAGTTTGATTTTCATTATATTTTGGTCATGGGCTAATATGACGAAAAATGGGTTTAGGTTTGTTTATCCATGTCGTTTGGCTCAATTGAATATTGTATTTGGTGTAAGAGACTATGAGGAACAACTTTCATGAAGGATGAAAGTCATTTTAAGGTCAATTGATTAATCAATTTGGTGGATTTTTGATTTTGAATTAAGCCTTTAAGAGCCAAATTGGACCATGGTGTAGTTGGACAAAATGAAATTGGGAATATCTTGGATTTATTGGGATTTTTTGGGAATTTTTGGATTTTTGGGCCATGGAGGGGCATTTTGGTAATTTGGCCATTTTTGGAAATTTTTGTCAGTTTTGGCAAATTTGGATGTATTCAAAGTGTTTGGAATGAGTTTTGATCATTTTTGGGTTTTTTGGCAAAATTTGGGAATTTTGGCCAAATTTGGGTCCCAAGGGCAGTTAGGTAATTTGGAGGTACCTGTGGCAAAAGGCCAAGTTGGGCATTTGAAGTGCAATTGGGTAGAGAACCATTTTGAATGAGTCATGGACCAATGAAATCTCCATTTTGGGTCGGCATATATTGGTTTTAGCCAGGGTATTGTGAGGGTATTGTGAGGGTATGGTGAGAGTATTGTGAGGGTATTGTGACGGTATTATATACCTTAGCTCCAAACCAACACTCAGGGTCAATCCTAAGGCCAAGTAGCCTTATAAGAACTCTCCTTGAGTTCCCTCATAATGATCTTACCTACTAAGTGTTAGAGGTTAGGACCAATATGTGGAACTTCAAGCTGAGTAAAGAGAAGAGTTTTGAGTTTCTAATGGTGAGGGTACCTTTTTCTAGTTTTTTAAGACTAGTCAGTAGGAAAGTCCTATGGCTAGACCTAGTCTACTAAAGAAATTTCTAGACCTCAACCAAAAGTGAGGTCAACCTCTCGATAAAAATCAAGAAATATTATCTTGAAGGAATTTCAAAGGATAAGGCACTTCAACGAAATCTGACGTAGAGGTGTGAAAAGGGGGTTAGTTCAAATTTGAAAAATTTTATTGTAGAATCCAAAGGAGGAAGAACTAGAGTATTTCAGGGATCCAGAGGCGAATCTCGGTGACTTCCCAAGCTACCCTATTGTTTGGCTTCAGTTTTGAGGAGAAATATTTAGGTGTTTCTTCCTACCAATTTTATTAGTTAGGGCTTACAGTCGTGTAAAATGATCACACAAATAGCCTAAAAGATTATAATTTAATTTATGTAATTATTTTCATGCAAAAAAAGGATTTTTCAAAGAAAATTCCTAACTTGACCAAGGTAAATTATAATCCCTTGAAATTTTAACTGGAGGTAGAATAAGACCAAAGAAGTCTTTGGATCAAATTTCATAACGTTTTGAATTTTTTGTGATTTATCAGAATTATTTTAAATTCTGAGCTATTTAATAGAAATAAAATATTTTAGGTGGTGAAAATTAAGTTTTGTTTTTTTTTTAAATCTTCCTAAGGTCAGAGAACTCAGAGGAGCAAATTTTATATTTTTCTAATTTTTCCTTGATTTACTGGAATTATTTTAGTGAAAAACTTATTTTTAGCCTTTTAAAAATTATTTTTAAGCTTTGAAATTGAATATCTTTTCTAATTGTTCCTAAGTAATTAGGAAATAATTTAGAATATTTCTATGAGTTTTATTATTTTTATTATTTTTATGATTTTTATAAAATATCTGTGATGAGAGAGAACTCAAAAAACTAAATTTCATAATTTTTTGAGTTATATTTTGATTTTTTAAAAAATTATTTAAGTGTTAAGAGTAGAGTGGTATTTATCTTTAAAAATCAATTTAAGTTATTAAATGAACTCAAAATATTTTGAAACATTTATGATGAGTTCAATGGATCATAAATCACAGTGGAGATAAAAAATCAAGTCATTTAAATGTTTATATTTTTCAAAGTTAATTATCTTAGTGTTTGAGTATTTGAAAAATTTAAGTGCATTTTAAATGACTTGACCCATGAAATTATTTCTAAAAGTTTCTCTAGTCATGGTGGACCTTCCAAAATTTTCTTAGGGTTTTATAATCAATATGCTAATTTAATAGGCTAATTTCCATGATTATTTTGAAGGAATAATGTG
>NW_018223595.1:0-2020 GCF_001263595.1 Phalaenopsis equestris
GGCTGCCCCGACTCGACCAGCATTTCACTTTGCTCCGATTGGTTGCCCCAACTTAATGAGCACTTCATTTCGCTCTGACCGTCCACCCCGATTCAGCGAGCATCCTTTTTCATTTCAAACAGCTTTCTCAAGCAGGTTAGCATGACACTTTGGCTCGACCGCATGCCTTGACCAGGGTGACCAACTACTTGCACCACCATACAATCTAGCATGTGTGTTTGCATTTTTGCATATTGTAGTGCATATGTATGATTGAATTACCCCATCCTATCTTGCATTTATCTATCTGCATGATTACGATCATGTGTTTGAGCTGCACATTCTCTTCAGGTCACTGCTCTATCGACATATCTCCTGGAGGCCGCTACCACCACGACATGCCCACCCTTTACAGGTCACTGCCCTAACAACATAACAACATAACTCCTGGGGCCACTGCCACTAAGTCATTCTCATACTCTTCAGGCCGCTGCCATCATGGTATGCCCATTTCATTGGGTGACTATTGCTTCGACATACCTCTTGGGTCGCTACCACTACGGTATGCCCATCTTTATTCGGGTCGCTGCCCCATGGTATACTCATCACTTGTGTGTTTTAACCAATCATTTAAATATGCATGTTCACGTGAATAGCAAGCCAGACCCGTTAGCGGAGTGACTCCCTTATTGGTTGTGATGCTTTAATGAGCATTGCTTGCTGGGTCGATCTCGATGAACAATGCGAGTTAAGTCATCGGGACTGACATAAGTGTGAATATGCTAAGAATCTCATGTATCTAACTCATGTCACTTCTCTTCTTGACACCCTTTAGATCTTTCAGATCCTCCAGATGGGGCCACCAAGGTGACCCCATCAAAGTCATACTACACTCATACCTACCCTGCACTTATATACTAGGTTGACACACTTTTTGTAAAATGGTATGCTAGGCTAGGATTTAGGCTGTTAGGTAGTATTTTTTGACACCTCTGGCTATTGTTATGTGAAGCATTATTTTGTGCTAGCTATGTGTCACTTTCTTGCTTTTTTTTGGTTGCTTACATGCTTTTTTGTGTGTGATAGCATGTTAGGGCAATTTTTCTGCAGGTGTTGTGCCTACTTATACACACTCACATAAGTGCTATTATGGGGTAGCATGTAATGATTTCTAATTCTTTACTTGCAGGTGCTCTTTAGCTCTGCCAATTACAAGACATGGCTTGTTATTTTTATGTTGCATGGCGTGCCCGCAAACACTTATTTTATGTACGTCGAGTCTTTATTTTCTATTTCAAATATATTTGATAGATTTCTAAGAAAGTTTGTATCAAAAATAAGGTAGGGCATGGGTTTTGAGTCGGATGATGCACAGAACCATGTAACAAGGACCGGGAGTAATAACTTGTGTCCTGTACCTTTAGTCAAAATTTTACATTTTTGTATAAACTTAAGACTGAGAATGTATATGCAGAGTTCGACTGCTTTTACTTCTTTTCTTGGATTATGTTGCCAGTCCGACAGCATTTAGCATTTTTATATATTCTTTTGGAATGCTTTCCTTTCCTTACTCTTCTCGTGTTCCTTCGCATGTTGGAGCATATTATATTATTTTCTTTCTATGTATCTAGACCTCATGAAAATGCAACCTAGGCTTACTAAGGACCCTAAAATTCTAATTCTTCCTACCTAAAAATCCTAATAATAAAAGATTAAGATAATCAAAATTTTTGGATTAAAGCTTTCAAGATTTTTTTAAATTAGTCTTTTACTTTTTCCATGGTATTCAGGCTAGTTTTAAAAATTGTTTGCATGCATGGATATAACCCAAATATACTTAATAGGGCCTCCATGCTTAGGAATGTGATGGATAATTGCATCATACTTGCATGTCCCGAGGAGTAGCTCTCATGCTTCTTCAACCGGACTGGCCCACCATAAGCTCATATAGGTGGTTGTCTAGCACGCTTAGGGTTTTAGGAGGCATCCCAATCTAGATGAAGCATAAGTCCTCTTGTTTGAGTGTTTCCAGCTTTGTAGC
>NW_018223595.1:4996-11192 GCF_001263595.1 Phalaenopsis equestris
CTCACCCTTCCCACGAGTCATTAAGAAAATGTTGTGGCATCCTCTTCGTCGTTAGATGAATTTGTCCTATGTTGATAAAGGGAGGTTCGGGGCGCACCCCATCAATTCTCACCTCATTTAAGGACAGAGGTTGATATCTCTACTTTGGCAAATACCTAGTGGGTTAGGAAGATTCTTGTCACCACATCTCTTGATATCCCGACACTGCATGTAGAATGACTTTCTATATTTGACGAAGAGGGGTTTACTTGCCTTTGCTTTGAAGAGTGCTCTATACTACCTCTTTCTGCATATTAAGCGAGGCTATTATGGATATTTTATACTCTAATTAGGGGAACACCCCCAAAAATCTCTTGTTGATGACATGTTGTATTGATTAGACCACCTTGCTAGTCTTCATCGATCCAGGTTTTAGCTGCGATAAACATCTCCTAGGATATTTAAGAGTGCCTCATTTGACATGAGCCGGTTTGCCTTTTGGCTAACCTTTAGATGAGAGCATTTTGTTGCTAAGACCACCTTTGTTTAGCATTTATTTTAGTCAGTCTACTCTGAACCTGACTATGATTTGGCCTCACCTATCTAGAACTTTATTGACTTTTTGGTCTGTTCTTGGTGATAGAGCATCACTATGAGATTGATCCCTCTCCCATATCCAACATCATGGATATGCTTTGTTTGTCGTGGTTGATTTTTATTAAATTGTCGTAGTCATGTTGAACTAATTAGAACATTTTGTCTCTACAATCAATCCATGACAAATCGAGATAACTTGATATTCAACGTCACCAGTTAGACCTTACTTTTCTAACTGAGATATCGTTGCATCTCCTGATGCTTCAACACCAATTTCTGGAGGCTGTTGACATGGTTTTGAATGGAATCATGCCCCTCAGTTGATATTGTCTTAGGTTTGTCTTTGATGATTCTTGAGGTTGAATCTATGATAGGTCTTGAAGATAAGCTTGGGCTAGACCATGTATGCACCTTCTTAGGATTTGCAAATCCTCATGGTTTATGAGATTCAAACTAAGTCAAGATGACTGAATCCCTTACTTTAATGAACTTTCACCTAAGCTTTGAGAATACCTCAGAATGAATATATGGGTGTCTGATACACATACAATATATAGTGGGTTTAGATGTATTTTTATACCTATTTTTGAGATATTGCGCTTTAATGGAAGTTATTTATGTGTTTTTCTTCCAGGTACAAGTAAAAAGTTAAAAAATACTAAAAGGAGTGAAAAATGATCAAATTTGGAGCAAAAATGTGAAATTTGTGCAAAAGTGTTTTGACGCCTAAGTGCCAAATCTGACCCTTAAGCGCAGGTGAAATAGAGAAGGCCGCGCCTAAGCGGTAGAGGCCCCATGCCAAAGAAGTAGTTATTTGGCAATTTTCTCCATTTGGCCAAATTTTAAAGAGACATTTGAGGCACTTATTGGCTAAAGAGGGTGGTTATGACCACTAGGATTGAAAATATTATTAAAATACTTGTGAAAGGAGGCATCCCTTGGAAAATACATCAAATTTAGACAAATGTTGAAGAATTTCCAAGGCACCTCTTAGGAAATTTATAAAAGAAGGAAGTTGAGACATAAGTGAAAAATATATTGAAAGACATTGTTATGTTGTCACATATAAGCAGTAACGGGATCAAGCACCACAAATTTACTTTATCCTTTTTGTTTTTAGTTTTATTGTGAGAGTTAGGAGTGTTGTAAGAGAGAAGAGATTCAAAGGAACTTCAAGAGTTTGGTGGAGGATTTGAGATAATTTTTTATCTTTTGTTTTTGACTACTTTTAATTTTAATCAAGACTTCTTGTTGGTTTGACAATGATTTTCTACTTTTAAACTAAAGTGTGGTTTTGTTTTCTCCATGGATTCTGAGTAGTTTTCTTTATCTTTCTCCTTAAAATGATAAGTGATTAAAGTGTTGTATGGAAGTTGTGGAGAGTATTAATCCTTAATGTTGAAAGAAGTTGTGATGATTAATTTCATGTACTTCATTTACTTCTTGATCTGACCCATCTACATGTTAAAATTTATTATGAGAATATGTAAGAACCGGGATGGTATTGTCTCAGTCAACAATTGGAAAGAATTACATGAGGTTGTATGAATGAGAATTAATTCATATGATTTAATTAAAATAAATAGGGAAATAATCTTTGAAGGGTTTAGAGTTAGAGGACTTTAAAGTGACAGGTTAAAGCCCCCAACTTGGTTTATTTTTTTAGGTTCTGATATGAGATGTTAGCCCCCAGGTGGAGGGAAACGAGGGAACTCTAGAGTGAGAGCTAGTATCTTCCCTTCCTAGCTGGTCTTCAGAATTATTCAAAATTTAAATTAGTCAAGTTCTTTATAGCATCTCTAGTAAGGGTAAAGAATATTATTGTTCCTATTTGACACAACATAATTTGCATACTTCCACAACAGAATTCCTATACTTATTACTTATCAAGTGATTTTCTTGTACATAAACTCAAGTTTTCTTTAGAAGTTTTACTGTTTTGTTAAAATATCAAAAATGCCAAAAAGATTTGAGCTTTAATACTGTGAAAATATCTATAATTTAAGTAATTGTCTTTTTAGAATAAAAAGTTTGTTGTTCAATAGTGCATATTGCATAATTTCCCTGTGGGTTTGATATTCAGGTCTTAATCAAAAAGTTCTCTATTACTTGATAATGATACATATACTTGCATAGTATCCCAATATATAAATTAAGGAGTTAAATTCTTATTTTCTTTAGGATCACCTTTTTGGTCCATCAAGGTTCTGGCACCGTTGCAGGGAGAATTAACGAGAATTGCAAAATTTTTAAAGAAATTTATAGAAAGCACAATTTCTATTTTTATAAAATCTTATTTAAATTTTTAGATTTATTATAGTATTATTGTAGTGTTCTTTTTATATAATGTTTTTATTTGTGTGTTTTTATTTTATTTTATGTGCTTTATAGAAATGTATGCATTGTTCAGGTTCTACAGGACTAGTGTCATACTTTTCTGAATTAGAAAGAGCTATTAGAAAAAGTAAAAAATTAAAAATTATTGAAAAAAGAAAAAATTTCAAGAAATGAAAAATCAAAATAATCAAATGTTGAAGAGTTTATACCTTTAAGAGATTATGCAAACCATACGGTGGATGAACTTCATTGTAGTATTCAAAGTCCCGCTGTAGTTGCTAATTCATTTGAACTTAAACCCACTATTATCCAAATGGTATCAAATAATCAGTTTGGGGGAGCACCAACTAAAGATCTAAATTTACATCTTGCCAATTTTTATAATTGTGTGCTACATTTAAATATGATGGTGTATGAGATGATGCTATAAGTCTTATACTTTTTCATTTCTCACTGAGAGATAAGGCTAAGATATGGGTACATTCGTTAGCACCTGGATCTATCAAAACTTAGGATTATTTAGTGCAGAAATTCCTTGCTAAATATTTTCCACCATAAAAAACTGTGAAGTTTAGAAATGATATTACATCTTTTTATTAGTTTGAAAGGGAATCTATTTATGAAGCATGGAAACAATTTAAGGAACTACTTAATAATTGTCCACACCATGCTATACCATATTGGTTAATAATTCAAACCTTTTACAATGGAGTAGCTGGATCTCTTAGATCTTTTATCGATGTCGCTGTTGGTGGTTCATTGATGTCAAAACTATTTCATGATGCTTATGCTTTAATTGAAGAGATGGCTACTACTAATTTTAAATGGCCTTCTGAAAGGGTAAATCCTAAGAAAGTAGCCAATATTCATGAATCTAATCCTTTTACAATGTTAGCAAATCAAATTTCTGCAATTTAAAGGAATTTGGACCAATTAGGAATGAATTTTTTTCTACTAATTACAATGATTGAAGAGAAATCATTAGGCCAAATGGTAGATTCTTAAGGATCATTAGAAAATTTGAAAGCCATAAACAACAAGCATAATAACCCATATTCAAACTATTATAACCGAGGTTGGAGGAACTATCCCAACTTTAACTAGAATAATAATTTGGGTGATAATAATCAGCAATGAGGGAACAACCAAGCAAACCCATTGGGAAATTGGAACAACCAAGGGATTAGTAATTATAGACCTATTTATCCTCAAGGTTTTAGCAGTAATCAATATTTAAGGAGAAAAAGTTGTCTATAGAAGAAGTGGTGTTACAAATGGGAAATCAGTTACAAAGTTAAGGAGTTATAATTAGAAATATTGAGAATCATTTGGGATAAATAACAAATTCATTAAGTAATAGATCCCAAGGAACACTTCTTAGTAATATTGAAGTAAATCCACAAGACCATTATAAAGAGCAACTAAAAGCCGTTCAACTTAGTAGTGGAAGAGAATTGGAAGGTAGAGTTCAAAAAGAGACTAAAATAAAGAGAAAAGAAATTGAAGAGCCTAAAGTGGGCGCTTTGAAAGGTTTAGAGACACATATTTCTCCTCTTAAAGTTGACTTGGAAAAACCACCACCTCCATTTCCTCAGAGGCTCTGTCAATAGAAGTTGGATAAATAATTTTTAAAATTTATGGAAATTTTTAAGATTCTTACAATTAATATTTCATTTGTTGAAGCCTTAATACAAATGCCAAGCTATGTGAAGTTTATGAAGAATATTCTTAACAAGAAAAGGAAGTTTGAAGATAACAAGATTGTTGTACTTAGTGAGGAGTGTAGTGCTATAATTCAAAAAAGCTTAATAAAAAATCTTAAATATCCTGGTAGCTTCTCAATTCCATGTGCAATAGGAGATAGATTTTATGGGAAAGGTTTATGTGATTTAGGTGCAAGCATTAACCTTATGGCATTATCAATATTCAAAAGATTGAGATTAGGAGAAATAACCCCTACTATTGTAACTTTGCAGTTAGCAGATCATTCAATAACATACCCTGAAGGAGTTATAGAAGATGTCCTAGTGAAAGTGGATCAATTTATCTTTCCTGTTGATTTCATTATGCTGGATATGGAGGAAGATAAAGAGACACCTATCATTTTGGGGAGACCTTTCCTTGCCACAAGAAGAGCAGTGATAGATGTGAAAAAAGGGAATTAATAATGCACATCAATGATCAAACTGTTACTTCTAATATTTCAAGATCAATGAAATATTCTGTAAATGGTAGAGATGATGAATTTTATAGAATGGATGTTATAAGATATATGAGTGAATGCCATTTCAAAACTAATTATGAAAAAAAATATGAAGTAAAATATTTAGAACACAAGCAAGAAGAGGAATTAGATCAATGTGAAGATCTTTTTAAGGAAGATTCAAACTATGTTCGAGAAAGTTTTGAAATTTTAGACACGATAGAAAAAGATAAAAGATTTTGTCCATTAATAAAACACCTCCAGAACTTAAGTTGAAGTTACTTCCTGATCATTTGAAATATGCCTTTTTAGAAGATTCCTCGACTTTACAAGTTATAATTTCCTCAAAATTAACGCTGGAAGAAGAAAAAAGGTTCATGAAACTTTCGAAAAATTTTAAGAAAACCTTTGGATGGACAAAAGCTGATATTAAGGAAATTAGTCCTTCAATTTGTATACATAGAATTCATATGGAAGAGAACTACAAGCCCAAGTCTGATCCTCAAAGGAGATTAAATCTCATTATGAAAGAAGTTATAAAGAAAGAATTTTTAAAGTGGTTAGATGTTGGAATTATCTACCCTATTTCAGATAGTGCATGGGTTAGTCCAATTCATTGTATTCCTAAGAAAAGAGGAGTAACTGTGACTGTGAATGTACATAATGAGCTAATACCTAGCAGACAAGTTGCAGGGTGCCTAATATGCATTGATTATTAGAAAATTAAATCTTGCCACTAGGAAAGATCATTTTCTACCACCCTTTCTAGATTGCTGGATAGACTAGCTGGGCATAAATAATTTTATTTTCTGGATGGATATACCGATTATCACCAAATACAAATAACTCCTGAGGATCAAAAGAAAATAACTTTTACCAGTCCTTATGCTACATTTGCTTTTAGAAGAATGTCCTTTGGTTTATGTAATGCCCCTGCTACATTTCAAAGATGTATGATGGTAATTTTTTATGATTTAATTGAAAAAGGAATTGAAGTATTTATGGATGACTTTTCAGTGTTTGGAACTTCATTTGACTCATGTTTAGAACATTTATCAAAAGTTCTTAAGCACTGTGAAG
>NW_018223595.1:11480-20079 GCF_001263595.1 Phalaenopsis equestris
TGGAGAAAGATGCAATTTTCAAATTTGATGAAGAGTGCCTAAAAGTGTTCGAGTTATTAAAAGAAAAATTAGTCACCTCACCAATTATAGTTTCACCATATTAGAGAAAACCTTTTGAACTGGTGCGTGATGCTAGTGATTAAGATATTGGAGCTGTTTTAGGACAAAGATATGATAAAATATTCAAAGTAATTTACTATGCTAGTCAAACTCTTAATGAAACCCAAATTAATTATACAACAGCCGAAAAAGAGTTATTAGCAATAGTATATGCCTTTGATAAATTTAGATCATATTTAATTGGAACTCATTGTGTAGTGAATACAGATCATTCTGCTATTAAGTACCTAATGAAAAAGAAGGATTTTAAACCAAGACTTATAAGGTGGATTCTTCTTATGCAAAAATTTGACTTTAAAATAGTAGATAGGAAGGGAACTGAAAATCAAATTGCTGATCATTTATCTATGCTTGAGTTAGAAAAACAACTCTGTTTTGAAAAAGAAATTAATGAACAATTTTGAGATAGAAAACTGTTCAAAATTAATGAGTGGCGTGTTCCGTGGTATGCCGACATTGTGAACTTTCTTGTTATTGATATTATACCCTATGGAATGACATACAAATAAAAGAGAAAATTTATATCTGAAGCTAAGACTTATTTTAGGGATGACCCATTTTTATATAAACAACCAGGAATTTATATATAGTGTTAGCAGTAGACTATGTATCCAAATGGATAGAAGCTATTGCTTTACCTCGATGTGATGCTCAAAGTGTTGCAACAAACATATTTTGTTGATTTGGGATGCCGAGAGTTATCATAACTGATGGGGGAAGTCACTTTAGAAATGTCATAATGGAGAAATTATTAAAAAATATCATATAAATCATAGAATTGCTACTGCTTATCAACCTCAGACAAGTGGTTTGGCTGAATTATCCAATCGAGAAACTAAAAGAATTATGGAAAAATCGGTGAATCTAACAAAAATAGATTATTTAGTCAAACTTGACTATGTTTTGTGGGCTTATAGGACTGCATATACAATTCTTATATGAATATTCCCATATATGCTAATATTTGAGAAAGCTTGTCACTTACCAGTTGAACTGGAGCATAAAACATATTGGGCGGTTAAAGAGTTCAATTATAATTTAAAAGATGCTGGTGAGAAAAGAATTTTATAATTAAATGAGCTTGAAGAGATAAGGAATGAATCTTATGAGAGTGTTAAGATTTATAAGGAAAGGATGAAGAAGTGGCATGATCAAAGGATTCTTACTAAAATTTTCAGTCAGGGCAACAAATTTTGTTATATAGTGCAAGGTTAAGAATATTTCAAGGCAAACTTAAGTCCAGGTGGATGGGCCCATTTGTTGTGATGAAAGTTTATCCTTATGGAGCTGTGGATATTAAAAATCCTAAAACTGATAAAGTATTTAAAGTGAATGGTCATAAACTGAAACCTTATTTTATAGGGAATCAGTATAAATTTAATTATCGAATGATTTTGGGTCAACCAGAATAAGCACTGGTTACGTCGGGCTGATGACGTTAAACCAAGTGCTTTGTGGGAGGCAACCCATAGTTATCAATATGTTTTTGCTTTGATTATTGTTTGTGTGTGATTGAGAAAATTGGGTAGTATTTTTGAGACTATTATGTGTTAGTATTGATTTTTAGACTTTTTTTTAGTAACCTAAACATGTTAGAATGAGAATTTGGACGTTAAGTTGACTGGTGTAAAATTGAGCACGGGTGCTTAAGCACCAATATTCGGCGCTTAAGCACGACAGTTAAAAAATATGTGCTAAAGTAAGATTCTAGAAGGTTTAACCGTCAATTTCTTTGTAAAAATGTGCCAAAACAATTCCAAGACATGCTTAGAAGTTATTAGAAGGATTTAGATCTATAAATAGAAGGGTTTAGTGAAGGAATTTCACCCACCATATTATTTTTAGCCCTAAAAGTCTAAGAGAAAGAGAGATTTTAAGAAGATGTCTTCATTGGAGATGGATTTGAAGTAGAAGGAAGAGACCATGAGGAAGAAATTCATTAGTCAAAGTGCAAAAGAGATGTATAAGAGTTTCTTAGTCATTAATATCGATGGAATATCAGAAAAGATCAACAAAATTGAGACTATCATGGATTTACTTGAGACCAAGGTAGTTGAGATTCATGCACATCTTGAGCATATTGGATGTCAATTGAAAATGTAATTTAGCCATACTAGTTATATAGAGGAAGCGGATAAGGAGATGTATCTTAAACAGAAATGGATTGAAGAAGATAGTATTATAGCTCGTCACCACTGTCCATTTTATCAACTTTATATGCTGATTGCCCAAGGAGAGACTAATGAAAGACCGGAGTTTGTCCCATCAAATGAAGAGTGGATCTAAGTTTTGTGTTTGAGTTTGTTTGTTAGGATTCATTGTGTTTATGTGTTAGTGTTTGTCGTTAGTGTTTGTTTTTAGTGTTTATGACTTTTATGTGTCTAATTGTTTAAGTTTGTTAAGTGTTTGGAATTAGAAGATTTTCTCATCCGAGACTATTTCGGGTGAGAATTAAGTGTTATACGTATTTGTATTAGTTTGTAAATGAATGTATGTGTTTGTTTTCTATGAAAATTAGTGTTATTTTTTTCTCGAATTGAATTGAGTTATATGGAAGAATTTTGAGAGAGAGGAGAGTTGTAGGAGTTGAAAATAGTCATTTAAGTGTTATGAGACCATTTAGGGGTGGTATACTTAGGCTAATAGTGCATTTTACTTCAATTTAAAAATCTCAAAAATCGTGCACTGGCGCCTAAGAGCCACATTCTCGTGCTTAAGTACAATGTAACCCGAGAGGTTGGCGCCTAAGCGCCACTTACCTGTGCTTAAGCAATGGTTCACGAAAATTGATTCGCAAATGGTTAAAAGTGAAAATTAAACCTGAAAATCGCCATTTGTCACCATTTCCCTCACTGTCATCTTCTTTCTCTCAATTTTGCGATTTGGAGAGCTAGGGCAAGCTATTAAGTGGAGTTTTCTTGGTGGAATTGAGAAAAATTTTCTAGATTCAAATTTCTTAAGACAAGAGCTTTACTTCTATGTAAAAATTTTGGATTTTCACCATGTATTTTGAGTACATTTGGAAGAAGTCAAAAATTCAATATTTATGGTGAAAAATGAGAAAAAATCTATGGAAATTGTGTAGGAAGTGTAGCTCAAGCTTTTGGAAGTTTAGTTTAGTAGTTTAAACTAGATTTTTGAAGTTATTATGGAATTTTATGAAATTTGTAGAATGGCACCAAGAATGAAGAGGAGCAAAGGAAAAAAGCCATTTTGATTCCAACAAATTTGTGAGTTTGAAAACTCAAGATAGGTACAGTGATGCTCTGCAATCACGAAAGCTTATCCAAGGGCATTGTTTTAAAAGTTCAGGTGGATCTGTAGAAGATCTGATCATTCGCCGACAGTGGGAATGATTCTGTTGTTTTTCTGCTGTGGCTGATATTTCTGTAGTTTGAGAGTTCTATGCAAACCTCTCTGAGGTTGAAGAAGATCGAGTTATGGTTTGAGGAAAATTAATTCCTTTTTCACCAGAGGTAATCAATATGTTTTACCGAGTTATGGTTTAAGGAAAATTGGTTTCTTTTTCACCAGAGGTAATCAATATGTTTTACCATTGCCACCTGAGACTTTGTGTTTTTATATGAATTATAGTTTGACTGAGACGAAGCTAGATGAGATTATTTCCTATTTAACTATTAGAAGAGTTATTAGAAGAGGACTCTAGAAGATAACAAATGAGAGGAGAGTCAACTTTGCCACGTCAAAGTTAAGTGCACATTCAAAGGCGTGGCACTATTTTATTTCATCCGTCTATTACCTACGAATAATCTTAGTGAAGTTACCAGAGAGAGGGCAACATTGAATTATTGTATCCACGAAGGAAAGCTCATCAACATTAGAGCGTTGATTTATCAGACTATCATCAGTTCTGCCACTATCACTACTACTGCAGGTCTGGGATTTACTTTTTTGATCTTTTCTTTAGTGATCAGGCTGGAGTGAAATATGATAGCTGGGAGGAAGTATTGTTGCCTTTAAATCCAATTACTAGTGTTAATGTGAAGTCATATTTGGAGCATTCTATTTTTGGCTGGAGGGGAGGATTTTCAAGGAGCTATGGAATGGAGACGTCTGTTGCTTCTACCTCTGCTGCTTCTACATCTAGACCATCTACCTCAAAACCACTACTTCTTGAGGTGAGTCCATAGAAGCTCAAACTCAATTATTACAGAGGCTGATGGACAATATCAACTATACCGCAGATAAGGTAAGAAATTTAGAAAGCTTTGCAGATCATATTGATGGGTATAATAGATGAAAAAGTTATTATGAAGAGAAATTTCATTCATCTTTGGAAAACCTCATTGGGTGTAACTCAGGAGTGCAATTTCCTCCATATCCAAGATACTCTGATTATGAGCCTACAGATGTCTGGAATAGCGAAGATTCTGAAGATGATGTGGAGGAGGATTGAGTGATTTATTTTTATGTTTGTAATATGTGTTACATTATGTGCTTTGGACTTGAGACTTGTGATGTGTTGTGTTTTATATGTTTGTAATATGTGTTATATTATGTGCTTCGGACTTGAGACTTGTGATGTGTTGTTTATTTTTATGTTTGGACTTAAGACAGGTGATGTGATGTGTTTTTATGTTTTGGACTTGAAACATGTATGTTTGTGTATTGGTTTGGATTTTGTGATGTGTGAGACTGTTATTTTGTTTAATTGTATTATGATGTTGTGTTTTGTTAGTAGTTAGTTTTAAAATTCCAAGGTAGTAATTATTGTTGTGTGTTGATTATTATTTCAGTTAGATAGGATTTAACTTATTTATTTGTCTTGTGAAAAGTTGAAAATCTTGCTAAATTTACTTTTAAGTTTTAAATTAAGAAAACTGCTACCCTGTATTTTTCTTTTATCATATTAGTGTGTTTGTTTTTATGTTAAAACTAGAAATCAAAGTTAGTGTGATAGTTTGTTTTTTTGTTTATAACCACTACTTAGAAGTCTACTGAATCTCTACATGTTAAATTAAAATGAAAATGATAGAAAACTAATCAAAGATTAATTATACTCCTATTTTTAGTTTTATACTTGTAAAATAAGGATATAAAAATTTTTGTAAGCATGTTATTTAAAATTTTCATTCTTGCTTATTTATATTTGCTGCTAAACTGTTTAATCTGTTAAAAAATTAAGTTGGGGGGGGGGATGAAAAATATTTTCAAAACTTGAATTTTATTTGTTCTCAAATGTGCTACAAGTGAATTTGATTTGAAAAGAAAAAAGAATATGTATATGAAGTTATATTAGGGAAGTAAAATTTAATTTAGAAATGAGTTAGAAAATTTAGTTAAAATTCTCAGTAATGAAGAAAGACTTTTAGTTAAAAATTTTTTAGTGTAGAAAATGTTAAATATAATGTAACTATATTTGGTAAGAAAAATTGTATTTTTGAAATATTTAGAAATTTAGACTTTTATTTTTAATACTTAAATTTCTTTTGTTGAAAATAATTTTCAAAACTAGTATTATATTTTTAAGTAAGAGATTTTTGTCAAGACTTTGCTTTAGGAAAGGAGAAGTGGAATTTAAAACCACTAAAGGCCTATCAAGATATAGTAATCCTTGCCTCAAAAAGAAAAATAAAAAGAAATAGAAAAAGAAAAAAAATTAAGGGAGGAGAAGCTTAAAGAAAAGAAGTATAAAAAAGGGAGGAGAAGCTTTAGGAATAGAACCCAACTAAAAAATTGTTTCACTTGAATCTTTCTAAGGAAGAAGACTTAAGATAAATTCTTTGCCTAATTTTTAAGAGTATTAGTAAAAATTATTTTTAATATAGTTTTCATAAATTCAAAAATTAATATTTTTCTAAAAATCCAAAGTTTGGGGAACTTTTAACTATGTGTGAATTAAATGGAAAATCAATATTCTTAAATTTAATACTAAGTGTTCTGATACCTTAGATATCTTCTCCTTTATTACAAAGTTTTCTAAGTAGGACTACAACATATCTAAAAAAAAATTTTAGTTATCTAAAAAGTAAACCCACTACCACAGGTTAACAATTTTAGTTTTTAGAGTTACTTGGAGACAAGTAATGTTTAAGTTTGGGGGTATTGATCCACCAGAATATTGTCTATTTTTAGTGTACATTTCATGACCATTTTATGTCAATTTTTAATGATATTACACTTTAAAGGAAGATATTTTGCATTTTTTTAATTTCAGTTACATAAAATGGACTTTTAACAAAAATGTAGTGAAAACAGTGTCATTTGGAGTCAAATCAAGCAAGGAAGAAAATTCTAACTTGACACATTTTGATATGTCTTTCTATGCTTAATCTCTCAAATTTGGAAAAATTTCTCTTCGGAAATTTATAAAAGAAGGAAGTTGAGACATTTGAAGTCGGTGCTTGAAAGTTCTGAAAAGAGTTTGGAGAGGAGTCTTGAGGAGTAGTTTGGAGAGATTTTCAAGCATCACAAAAATTTACTTTATCCTTTTTGTTTTTAGTTTATTTTGAGAGTGTTTGTAAAAGAGAAGATATTCAAAGGAACTTCAAGAGTTTGGTAGAGGATTTGAGATAAGTTTTTATCTTTTATTTTAAACTAATTTTGGTTTTAATCGAGACTTTTTGTTGGTTTGACAATGATTAATACTGATTTCTACTTTTAAACTAAAGTGTGGTTTTGTTTTCTCCATGGATTCTGAGTAGTTTTCTTTATCTTTCTCCTTAAAATGATAAGTAATTAAAGTGTTGGATGGAAGTTTTGGAGAGTATTAATCTTTAATGTTGGAAGAAGTTGTGATGATTTAATTCAATGTACTTCATTTACTTCTCGATCTGGCCCAACAAGATGTTAAAATTTGTTGTGAGAACATGTAAGAACCGAGATGGTATTATCTCGGTCAATAATTGGAAAGAATCACATGAGGTTGTATAAATGAGAATGTAATTCATATTATTTAGTGCAAATAAATAGGGAAATAATATGGTAATCAGGATGAAGTTTTGATAGTGAAATAATCTGAAGAAATTCTTGAAATAATCTGGTAATCAGGATCAAGTATATGTATCGTTATCAAGTAATAAATAGGGAAATAATCTGAAGAAAATAAGAATCAAAAAGTCCTATATTACTTAAATTAAAGAGTTAAATTCTTATTTTCTTCAGGATGAAGTTTTTTGGTTATGTTGAAAGTAAGGAAATATAAGTAAAAATTATAATTAAATTCATTGTTATATTGTTGCATATAAATAGTCCGGATTAGTGTCATTGAGATGTTAGTAGTTTCAGAGTATTTTGATCCCTTACTTCTCCATTCAGCTAGACCAATAGAAGCTTAACAAGTAATGGAGCATAAAATTCTAAGAATCTTTATTTGGGAGAATTTTGAGTCAAAAGAAATTACTTTATTACAAAAGACGCTCAACCATATATAGTAATTCTCAGTAGTATATTAAAAAAAGTGTAAAAAGGCCATAAAAAATTAAAATTAAAAATAAATGGCCAACAGTTTTGAGAAGAAGCTTGAGGTGAGTGGGAAATAAAAAATTTTGATATAATTTGATATAAAGAACTTTTTGATTTCAAAATTTTCATGATAAAATCCTTAGAATATTAAGGTCCAGAGAATTGTTAAGTGACATTGAGTTGACTAATAAATCAGTAATGGATTTAAAGACACCTCCAAAATGAAAACATTTTCTTAACACCCGGATATGAATGATGAGTTTTATTTAGGCTAAGGGTGAAAAGAATTGAAGGATAGAGGCTAGGGAAGTGTACTTATGGAAAATCCCACATGGACCTGAATTTTGCAAACATTATGTTTTGCATGGTATAGCTGGTCATGAATCTGAGATGCCTACGTGAGAGCTCCTCGTACCAGAATTTCTATGTTACACCAAATTATTTATGATAATGAATTATGGCGGAGATAATAAAGGTATTTGCCGATAAAATAATATGAATGACATGGAAGCCTCTCTGTAGCTTTGTGGGCATCTTGTACAAAATAGCTTACACCTCCTACGCTTTATGCATTGACCCTAGGGTCCATTAGTCCTTCCTTTAGAAGTTGAATTGCCTTTTGCGTGGTTTTCTACCCACCTTCACTACACTTTATGTGTCAACCTTTGGTTCATGAAGGCCCTTCCTTCGGAAGTGGCTACCCTCCTTTGTGGGTATTAACCCACTTGTGTTGCACATGATGCGCCAACCCTTAGGTCCTGGTAGGCTTCCTTAAGAGCCGACTTGCCTTCAGTGTGGGATTCTTCCCACAAACTTTTTTACGCTTCATGTGTCGACCCTCGGGTCACGGTAGTTTTTTTGGAATTTGAATAACCTTCTTCATGCACATGTCATACGACATGTCGTATGACCACCCTTATTTATACTTCACTGCACATAAGAGAGATCTTGTAAATCTCCTAAAACTAATTTCTGAATTGCCACACAGGTAAAGTGGAAGTCATGCTAGCGGCTTATACCTGACGCAATCAGTAATCAGTGTAAGAGAAGCCAT
>NW_018223596.1:0-785 GCF_001263595.1 Phalaenopsis equestris
ATTGCCACTCCAACAGTCTTTAACCTGTAAATCCTTCTCATTTTCTTCATGCAGAGGCTCCAAACATTCAATAGGGCACCAATTGTCCTTCCAGAAATTGATTTATTCATGGCCCAGCTCCCAAATGAGAAGTTTGTCAATATCTTCCTGAACCTTAAGCATCTGGATCCCGGTCCTGGAGTCACCCAGTTTCTTAGTTACTTTCCCAGGATGATCAAATTTGCAGTATTTTGCTTACATGAACTTAGCCCATAAAATTTCATTTTGTGTCTGAAATTAATCCAAAGTTTACACATACTGATTTGTTGCATATGCTGTAGGCCTTTAAAGCCCAAAACTCCAGCTTCATATGGTTTGGTCACTCTTTGCCAACTTGCCCAGGCCATTTATTTCCTGTTACCAGCCCAAAGGAACCTGTTAAAGGTTCTTTTCAGTATCAAGGTGGTACTTCTTTTGATAGTTGCCACTTGGAGGGCATAAAGAGGGATAGAGGTGAGAATGCTCTTAAGTAGGGTGACCCTTCCACCGTTTGAGAGGTAAGAGTTGGACTACCCCTAGAGGGTGGAATTAATCTTGTCAATAACCTCATCAAATTGAGTATGTTTGGTTATTCCTCTAACCAGTTGAGTGCCCAGATATTTGAAGGGAATGCTCATGTTTGAGAACCCAGTGAACACTAACATCCACTGCCAGAGTGGTAATGGATTTCTTCTGCTGACTAGGATCTGATATTTATCTTTGTTAACTTTCCGCCCTGAAACCTGTTGAAATTTTTGCAAGCAATC
>NW_018223597.1:0-338 GCF_001263595.1 Phalaenopsis equestris
CAAATTGAGAAGTTACGTGGGTTGGGGTGCAGGGGAAAAGCTCCGCGGTATGGTACAGGGGTAATACAATAATTACATATTGTGCCTAGGGTTTACTCCTGAGGTTATAAATAAGCCTGTTAGTAACCCCAGGAGGTATCCTCTATTCTGTATCTTCTTTTCTGAATATTGAAAGGAACTCACCGCTCTGCTCCCGAGGACGTATGCATCTTTGTCGAAACTCGTTAAATCTCTATGTTCTTCTGGATTTGTGTCGATTACTGTTTTCTTCACCCTAATCCTTCAACAAGAGGGAAAGAATGTTATTGGGTGCAAATGGGTCTACAAAAGGAAACTAG
>NW_018223598.1:0-363 GCF_001263595.1 Phalaenopsis equestris
CGACTTGAAAGATGGGATGGAATTTCTTCCTTCCCTTACTCTGTCATGAGAGATTGGCAGAGTAGCAGCAATCTTTTGGACATTTTCGTGGCCATCAGTATTCATAAGAGCCATCAGTATTCATAAGAGGATAGAATTTGCCTCCTCTCAGCATTGGATAGATTTTTGGCAATTCTTCTTCCTTATGATAAGGTTCCTCTTAAGTAGGTATTTTCTCAGGGATTTGAGTTTTAGTTGCTTTTCGGGCTTTCCTGTTGTGGTTTCTTCTCTGAGACCGGGTCAATGGTATAGTCTTCGAACTTGATCCGGTTTTGAAAGTTAAAGGTATGGCAGCTAACCCTTCAGTTGGATTTTCTATTATCA
>NW_018223599.1:0-499 GCF_001263595.1 Phalaenopsis equestris
ATAATTGTATTGTGCCAAATAGGAGCAAGCATATACTTTACCCTCTTTCAACTGTATAAAAAATATTGACTAATCCATAGTTTGGTCCTTAAATTTCATGGTTATGTTGGGAGGATATCGACTCTCACTTTAGAGCTCCAACTTCTCCCTTCACCTGAAGGGTAACTCTCGCTTTAGTTTTTAAACACTAAGACAAAATTGGGGATTTTAGTCTGTCACCCTAAAGAAAATCTCCAATTCTATGCCCATAAAAGTATATTTCTCTATTTATTTGTGTGTAACCCCATGGATTACATTCTCACCCATGTAATTGAATGTCACTCTCACCATGTTGTAGAAAATATAACACTTTTGGATCATATGTTTCTCAACACATTTTAACATTTCAATTGGCTAGATTAAAATGTAAATGAAGATTGGAGTTTAAATCATCACAAATTTTTGACTTTTAAAACCGTATAAAGTAAAATCAATTCTTCACAAAATCATATCTCAGAGT
>NW_018223599.1:722-1585 GCF_001263595.1 Phalaenopsis equestris
CCCGCTCTTCTTACAAACATAGAAGAAAGTCTCCAAGTCCCGCACACTCTCTGATGCCATCACCAAACTCTCTCTCGCCCCTCTCACCTCTCTTCTCCTCAACTCTAAACTCCCTCTCTGTTTAATTAGTGGCTGCCTCCTCTCAAAAGGAATTTAAAATTTTCTCCCAAATTCTCTCCAAAAGTCACACCATTTGAATCCCAAAAGACATGTTCATTCATTCAAGAGACATATCCATTTGTTAAAGAGCCTTCCAAAGTGTCTAGATGCATTGAATCACTCAATGGGGCATTTGAAACAATTGAAGCATTCAAAATCTACTTAAAATTTGTCCTAAACAGCCTTAATCTATCAAATATTGTCTTTGGCGCTTCATGCGCCGATTCTGGCACTTTCGGCGTCAAGTTACTTAAGTCCACACTGTTTTGGGTTCTAGCGCTTCAGGCGCCAATTCTGGCACTTCAAGCACAGTTTCTTTGTATAATGCCTCCTCTAGCAATATTTCTGGCGCTTCATGTGCTAGCTTTCTGTAATTTGGTGCCTCTGACACCAGAATCACAAAATTCTCTTTTTTGGCTCGAAATTTCCTCCTTTTTGCTACTTTTGCTCCAAATCCATAAAATTAATATACCTGCAACAAAAATATAAAAATATCCTTCTTTAAAGTGCAATATCACAAAAAATAAACATAAAATGTATAGTTAAAATAACACATTATTTTGGTGTATCTCTAACCCTGGCTCCCTAAGCAGGTTGATCAATTTAAAATAGGTTAACGAAGTATGGGCTTTTGCTTTACTTGAACCATTAGTTCAACATAATCCTCTAAAAATTACCAAAAAGTTTTCAAGTTATAATTTCTT
>NW_018223600.1:0-650 GCF_001263595.1 Phalaenopsis equestris
TCATAGTGAGATAGACATAGACAAATTGAGTGAGAATGTGTTAGAGAGACATGAGAGAAAGGAGAGTGTAAGTGTGAGAGAGAGGGTGAGGAAGATAAAGTAAGAGAGATGGAGCAAGAGAGAGAGAGAGCTTTATGGAGGGTGGGAGGGGGGCAAGAATGAAAAAGAAAGAGAGAGAGTGTGTGTGAGAGAGTGAGATAGGAAAAATAAAGCATGATGGAGGGACTGAGGTTAAGAGTTTAAAAGGGAGGCTAGGAGGGAGTGAGGGATGGAGAGACAAAGAGAGAGGGAGCTCAAGAGAGAGATTGAGAGAGGGTGGGAGAGGGAGAGAGAGTGTAAGGAAAAGGAAGCTGGTGGGAGAGAGAGCATGAGAATGAATGTGGGAGAGGTATAGATGCTGAGAGGGAGATGGTGAAAGAGGGAGAAGGATGGAGAGAGAGAGATATGTGGAGCTAGAAAGGGAGGGAGAGAAAAAAAAGAAATCTAAAGTGAGTGAGAGGGAAAGATGGTTTATGATAGAGAAAGAAGGGGATTTGAGAGGGGTACGAGGGAGAAATATTCCCCCTCCCTTTTCTCATTCTCTCTATTGCACCTAAAATTTCTTTTCTCTCTCTGTTCTTTTTCTATCTCTCCTCTCTCTCTCCATCTCT
>NW_018223601.1:0-34924 GCF_001263595.1 Phalaenopsis equestris
TTTGTTCTAAGGCTTTAGGAAATGGAATATTAATTATAAGTTTCTTAAAAAATTTCCATAAATTTTAAAAACTGTTTATCCAACCTTTGTTGTCAAATTCTTTGAGGAAATGGAGGTGGTGGTTTTTCCAAAGCAACTTTAAGTGAAGAAATGGGTCTCTCTAAAGCTTTCAGAGCATCCTGTTTTGGTTCTTCCATCTCTTGTCTCTCTACTTCAGTTTCTTTTTGAACTCTACCTTCTAATTCTCTTCCACTTCTAAGTTGAACGGCTTTTACTTGCTCTTCATTTTGGTCTTTTGGATTTACTTTTGTATTACTAGGAAGTGTTCCTTGGGATCTATTACTTAATGAATTTTCTATTTGTCCAAGTTGATTCTTAATATTTCTAATTGTAGCTCCTTGACTTTGAAACCGATTTCCCATTTCTTACACCACTTCTTCTATAGACAACTTCCTCTCCTTAAATTGTGAATTACTATTGAAACATGGAGGATAAGTAGGTCTATAATCACTATTCCCTTGGTTGTTCCAGTTTCCCAATGGGTTTATTTGATTGTTCCCCCATTGCTAATTATTACCACTTGTATTATTATTCCAATTGAAGTTGGGGCGGTTCTTCCAACATGGGTTATAATAATTTGAATATGGGTTATTTTTCTTTTTATTTATAGCATTCAAAGTTTCTAATGATACTTGAGAAACTACCATTTGACCTAATGAATTCTCCTCAATCATAGGAATTGGTTGAGAAAAGTTCATTCCAAGTTGGTCTAACTTCTTTGAAATTGCAGCAACTTGATTTGCTAACATGGAAAAAACATTAGTTTCATGAACATTGGCTAATTTCTTAATTTCTTAAGATTTATCTTAAGATTTACCCTTTCAAAAGACCATTGAAAATTATTGATAGCCATCTCTTTTAATAAAGCATAAGCGACATTAAATGGTTTTGACATCAATGAACCACCAGCAACGACATCAATAATAGATCTAAGAGATCCAGCTAATTCATTGTAAAATATTTGAATTATTATTTGAATTATTAATCAACCAATCTGGAATTGCATGGTGTAGACACTTTCTTAAGAGTTCTTTAAATCATTTAAGAGACAGCATTATAATAAATAGATTCCTCTTCAAACTGACAAAAAGATGTAATATTATTTCTAAGCTTGAAAGACTTTGATGGTGGACAACATTTAGCAAGAAATTGCTGTGCTAAATCACTCCAAGTTCTGATAGATCCAGGTGATAATGAATGTAACCATGTCTTAGTCTTATCCTTCATTGAGAAAGGAAATAATCTAAGTCTTATAGCATCATCTGATACACCATCATATTTAAATGTAGCACACAATTCTAGAAAATTGGCAAGATGTAAATTTGGATCTTCAGTTGGTGCTCCTAAACTGATTATTTGATACCATTTAGATAATAGCATATTTAAGTTCAAATGAATTAGCCACTATAATGGGTTTTTGAATACTACAATGAAGTTCATCCACCGTAAGATTTATGATACGCCTAAAATATAATATTTTTAGATACATTTTTATACCTATTTTTGAGATATTGCACTTTAATGGAAGGTATTTTTGTATTTTTCTTTCAGGTACAGGTAAAAAGGTGAAAAAGGCTTAAAGGAGTGAAAAAGGATCAAATTTGGAGCAAATAGGTGAAAAATGTGCAAAAGTGTTTTGGCGCCTAAGCTGATCTGACGCTTAGGCGCCGGTTAAATAGAGAAGGCCATGCCTAAGTGCCAGAGGCCCCGCGCTTAAGCGCCAGTGGCAGTTATTGGATGAGTAAATTTGGTTTTTGTAAATTTTGAAGAGGTTTTTGAGGCACATATTTGCTAAATAGGTGGTTACAACCACCATGGATGAAAATTATTGTGAAAGGATGCATCTCTTGAGTAAATACATTGAATCAAGACACATTTTGAAGATACCAAGGCACCTTTTGGAGAATTATAAAAGAAGGGAGATTGAGACTTTGAAAGGGGTCCTGAAAGTATTGGGAAAGTTTTGAAAGTTCTAAAATTGGAGAGTTAGTTGGAGGGTTTTTCGGGCCCTTTTTTTTAGACTACTTTTAGTTTTAATTGAGACTTATTGTTGGTTTGACAATGATTTCTACTTTTAAATTAAAATGTGGTTTTATTTTCTCCATGAATTTAGAGTAGTTTTCGTTATCTTTCTTCTTAAAATGATAAGTAATTAAGTGTTGGATGGACGTTGTGGAGAGTATTGATCTTTAATGTTGGAAGAAGTTGTGATGATTTAAATCCATGTACTTCATTTACTTCTTGATTTGGCCAATCTAGAAGTTAAAATTTGTTGTGAGAACATGTAAGAACTGGGTTGATATTGTCTCAGTCAACAAATGGAAAGAATCACATGAGGTTGTATAAATGAGAATGTAGTTATATGATTGAGTGCAAATAAATAGGAAATATTCATTGAAGGGTGTAGAGTTAGTGGACTTAAAAGTGAAAGGTTAAAGCCCCCAACTTGGTTTATTGTTTTAGGTTATGATACGAGATGTTAGCCCCTATGTGGAGGGAATCGAGGGAACTCTAGAGTGAGAGCTAGTATCTTCCATGCCTAGTCGGTCTTTAGAACTATTCAAATTTTAAATTAGTCAATATTCTTTATAGCATCTCTAGTAAGGATAAAGAATATTATTGTTTCTATTTGGCACAATACAATATGCATACATTCACAACAGAATTCTTATACTTATTACTGATTCATGATAAGGAGAAAAATATTTTCATATTTAGTGTTTTTCTTCTACAAAAACTCAAGTTATCTTTTTAAGTTTGTTCTGTTTTTATCAAAATATTAAAATTATCAAAAATATTTAAACTTTCTTTACTACGAAAATGTCTTTAGTTTAAATAATTGTCTTTTTAAAAATAGAAAGTTTTCCAAAAGTGCATATTGCATATCTTCCCTATGGGTACGATATTCAAGTCTTAATAAAAAAGTTTTATATTACTTGATAACGATACATATACTTGTGTAGTACCCCAATGTATATAAATTAAGAGTTAAATTCTTATTTTTCTTCAGGATCAAGTTTTTGATTTTATTGCAAAATAAAGAAATATAAGTGAAAAGTATAATCAGAATTATTGTTGTATTGTTGTATATAAGCAGTTTCGGGATCAATTTGTATAATCTCTTAAAGGTCTAAAATTTTCAACATTTTGATTATTTTGATTTGTCATTTCTTAAAATTTTTCAGTAATTTTAAATTTTTTTAATTTTTCTAATAGTTATTTCTAATTAAGAAGTGTAAGGCACAAGTTCTGCGGAACCTGAACTACGTTTACATTACTATAGAACACAATAAAAAAAAAAGAAAATAAAAAAAAAAACACATTAAGAAAAACTTTATATAAAAACTACACTACAATATTCCTAAAATAAATCTTAAAGTTTAAATAAGACTTACTAAATATTTTGCTATCCAAAAACTTCTTCTTTTGAAAATATTTTTGCAAATTACTATTATATTTCTCCTCCTCTCCGGCAATGGCGCCAAAAACTTAATCTCGACATTCTTTATAAATAAATGTAAAGTGCGATGAACGCGATTATATGATTAATTTCCTTAATAATTATTCTTAATTTACAACAGTGCCAAAAACTTGATCTAAAGCAAATGTTAGGTAAATTTTTCACTATGAAGCAAATAAGAATGCAGTTATAATATTTCAATATGGTATACTACGCAAGTAATACTACGCAAGTATACGTATTATACTACGCAAGTATACGTATCGTTATCAAGTAATATAAAACTTTTTGATTAAATCCCAAATATCGTACCCATAGAAAGGATTGAATTTAAATAACAAAATACTTAATAATATATATTTTTACTCAAACTTAAGATGTTATAAGAGAAATGAAAGTTTGATTTTTTTTGTGATTTTCTTATACTTGAAAATAAAGTGAGCAACTAATTAACTTAATTAAAGTACTTGCAAGATGAAGGCAATATAGGTAAATTATTTTTTACCCATTATAGTATCATCAGAGTTAACTGAATTACAAGAAAAAAAATTGCTGGAAACTTTAAGAGAATATAAGTAAGCCTTTGGATGAACATTAGCTAATATTAAAGCAATTAGTCCATTGATTTGTATGCAAAGAACTTTATTAGAAGAACATCATGAACCAAAAGCAGATCCTTTAAGAAGGTTAAATCCTATGATGAAAGAAGTAGTTAAGAAAAAAATTTTAAAATGGTTACATACCAGAATCGTTTATCCTATTTCGGACTGTGCTTTGGTTAGTCCAACTCACTGTGTTCTTAAGAAAGGGGGCATGACTGTAGCTGTAAATAAGAAAAATGAATTGATACCAACAAGACAAGTCATTGGTTGGTGAATCTATATTGACTATAGAAAATTAAATTCCGCCACTAAGAAATATCACTTTCCTCTACTTTTTCTGAACCAAATGTTGGATAGGCTAGCTGGGCATAGATATATCTACTTTTTGGATGGATATATTGGGTATCACCAAATTTCTATTGCTCCTAAGGATCAAGAAAAAACTATGTTTACAAGCGCTTATGAGACTTTTGCTTTTAGAATAATGCACATTGGGTTATATAATGCACCAGCTACTTTCTAAAGGTACATGATGTCTATTTTCTATGGCTTGATTGAGAAAGGGATAGAAGTTTTCATAGAAGATTTCTTAGTGTTTGGAACTTTATTTGATTCATGTTTAGATCATTTAGCAAAGGTAACAAAGCGCTAGGAAGAGATTAACCTTGTTCTCAATTGAGAGAAATGTCAATTCATGGTCACAAGAGGAATTGTTTTGAGACATAAAATATTTGAAAATGACATGGAAGTGCACCCAAAAAAGATTCAAGTAATTGCAAAACTACTTCCACCTATCACTGTAAGGGAAGCTAGAAGTTTCTGGAACATGCTGGATTCTTTAAGCAATATATAAAAGATTTCTCAAAAATTTCCACGCCTTTATGCCATTTTTTAGAAAAAGATGTCTTATTTAATTTTGGTCAAGATTAGCTAAACTCTTTTAATTTATGAAAAAAAATTAATCAACGCTTCTATTATAGTCTCACTTGACTGAGGGAGGTCATTTGAGTTGATGTGGTATGCGAGTGATTGTGCTATTGGGACAGTGTTAGGTTAAAGACATGATAAAATTTTTAAGGCTATATATTATGCCAGTAAAACCCTTAATGAAGCTCAAATTAATTACATTATTACTGAGAAGGAATTATGATCAATAGTATATGCTTTTGATTAATTCAAATTTTATTAAATTGGAACTAAATGTATTGTTCATACTGATTATTCCACTATTATATATCTTATGTCATAAAAAGATGTCAAACTAAGATTAATTAGATGGATTCTTGTGATGTAGAAATTTGATATCAAAGTACTGGATAGGAAAGGATTAGGAAATCAAATTGCTAACCAATTATTTAGATTGGATAAAGGACATTCTTATAATTATGAGGATGAAATTAATGAAAGTTTTCTTAATGGGCAACTATACACTATTCCTGAGTGATGTATTTTGTGGTATGTTGGCATGGTATTTTGTTGATAGTGATATTATACCCTATGGATTAACATACCATCAACGGAAAAAGTTTATTCATGATGTTAGATCTTACTTTGGGATGACCCGTATTTATATAAAAAGTGTTAGGATCAAGTTAATAGAAGATGTGTACCCATAGAGAAACCCATAAAATTATTCAAAAATGTCATGATTCTAAGTTTGGGGGACACTTTTGCATTGATAGAACAACATTTAGGATTTTACAATCTAAATTTTATTGGCCTACACTATTTAGGGATGTGTGTGTGTGTGTGTGTGTGTCTATATATATATATATATATATAAACTTGTGATATATGCCAAAGAGTAGGTAATATATCCAAGAAAAATGAAATGCCTCTAAAGTTTACTATCAATCACAGTAGAAAGGATTAATCTGCAAGACTAGATGCTGCATTATGGGCTTATAAAATTGCTTTTAGAATTTCTATAGAGATTTCTCCTTATAGGCACTTTTTTGGAAAAGCTTATCACTTGCCAGTGGAAATAGAACATAAAGCTTATCAGGTTGTTAAAAAATTTAATTATAATTTAAAAGAATCTAGTGAAGAGATTATTGCAGTTAAATGAACTTGAGGAAATTATAAAAGAATCTTATGAAAAAACAAAAAAAAATATAAAAAATGAAAATTTGGCATGATCATATAATTCTTAGGAAAGATTTTGAACCTAGACGGGAGGTTTTATTTTACATGATTGAAATGATTTCCTTGAAAATTTTAGTCCAGATGGATTGAGCCATTTACTGTAATTAAAGTTTATCCTTTTGGTTCAATCAATATTAAAGATCCTAAAAGTGGTAGGATATTTAAAGTGAACAGAAAAAGACTTAAACCTTAGATAGGTGAAAACAAGCCCATAATTAATGAAGTCTTAATGTTGGGTCAATTTGAGTAATAATTTGGATTTGTCAGGTCGACGATGTTAATCCAAGTGCTTCTTGGGAGGCAACCCAAGGTTTGTATTTCAGTTTCTATTTGTGTTTATAGTGTGATGTGTTATTATTTGTTGTGGATTAGTTGTTCGATTCTGTTTGATATGTTTAGGTTTGAGTTGCTTAGATTTTAGTAAGTCATGAGAGTGGCAATTCCTTAGCTTCTCTTTGTAACTGAACTTGTATATAATCTCTGGTTGTAGTTGGATTAACTAGTCCATTGCATCTTAGTTTTCAATCAAACTTAAGGAAAAACTAGAGCATAATGAGTTTGGACATATAACAGGTTTATTTCAATTCTATTACTTTCTTTATCTGACCATGTTTATCCTCAGGTGGGTCCAATAAACCAACTTGTAGATGAACACGTGAATGATTTTTTCAGTATTCTTATTTAGTGTTAGAGGTGTATTTTTTAGAGGATGAGTTAATATCTGAGGTTGGCTACACATAATTCAATGTATCAGGGACAATCTTGTTTATGGTTTTGAACCCAATAAATATCTAAAGCACCCCCAATAGCTCTTTGGAAGGAGAATTAATTAGAAATTGAAAGTAAAGAAGGGAGGTGTGATGAGAATGAGGAAGACTCAATTTTGTTGATCAATTGTGTTTGAGTGTTTTCTATTGTGATTTAAGAATTGGGGAGGATCAAAACATTCAATTTAAATGATTTAAATCAAATTCAGGACAAGAACTAAGGCCTAGGGGCACTTGGTATCAAAATATCAGGATGTTAACTAGTACCTAGGTGCAATAAATCGGTGCCAAGGTGCTGCAATCGTGCGCCTTGGAGCCCATATCGCGGCGCCTAGGCGTTGGTTCCTCTATTGCATAAAAACTAGCCCGACAGCTCCGGTTTAGGTCATTTTTGCATGAAATTTTTCCCCAACTCTTCTCTAGAGAATTGAGGGCGATAGTTAGGATTTCACTTTCTCATGCATTTGGGATCATTCTTAAGGCATTAGAGTTTAGATTTTCTCTTCCAAAGGTGAAATTCCAAAATTTAACCTTGCATATCCTTGTTCATCCGGAAATTTTATGGATTTTTCAGGTAATCGGTGAAGGAGATGATCTTTGTGGGGAGAGTTGATTAAACTTTTTAACTTGCATATTATGTGCATTTGTATTAGTTTTTAAACCTCTCTTAATCAAAATTTTCATTGATATTGCTTGAAATGGCTCCCAAAACCCAAGTATCCAGAGGCAAATGTACCTTTGATTATAAGAAATTTATTAGCTCCAAAGCTCAGTCTTGTTTCAATTCCTAAGTTTTTTCGGTAATACAAAGAAGTCAAAGTTTATTTTTTTAAAATTTTGAATTTTTTTTATGTATTTTTTTACTTTATTTGATGCTATTAGGGAAAACCATCTTGTGGGAGGTTTCTACCATTCCTTTTGTTTTATGTATAGTTTTTTAATATTTTTATTTAGTTTTTAAACATGGAATAACATATGAAATGAAACATGAGGTAACACACTTAACATATATACTTAGCCTTAGATTAGACTTGGGCTAGGGATGAGCTGAGGTCAGCCGAATTTCTAGCTTAGGATAACTCAAGATCGAGCTAAGTTATGATATAATTCAATTGTTTTAGATTTTGGTTGGACTTGGGCTGGCTTGGGTTATATAGGATTGGCTTGATTTGACTTGGGTTAACTTTGGTTAACTCATTTTGACCTGGTTTGACTTGGGTTTGATTTGGGTTGATCCGGGTTAACTGTGTTTTTTGGGTTGACTTGAGCTGACTTTGGTTTGATTTGGGTTGATCCAAGTTAAGCTGGATTGACCCAGGTTGACTTGGGTTTGGTTAGACCTAAATTGGGTTAGGTTTAGGTTATGTCAGACCTGAGTTAGGTTTAGGTTTTGGGTTAGGTTAGACCTGGGTTAGGTTAGGTCTAAGTTGGGTGGGACCTGGGTTAACTTTAGGGTTTAGGTTAGACTATAGTTTTGGTTAGGATTTGGGTAGTTCGAGTTGACCTGAGTTAAACTCAAACCAAAGCCTAATCAAAGGGTATTGAGTTGACTAAACTAGCCTAAAATTAACTTAAGAGAATTAAAATAAATGCTTAATTAAAAGAGGGAAGGAGAGAAGCTTACCAGAGGAGGTTGACTGGAAAGGATGAGGTTCACTGGTGTTTTTTATTCTCTCTGTTCTTCCTACGCTCATGATCAAGGAAAAGTGGGGTGTGCAGCATCTCGGAGTGTGTCGAAGACCGCCTATTTATAGACTAGGAAGGTAGTGGTAGAGCCCTCATTGGTCGTCTGATTGGGTGGTTGGTCGATGGCCCTATGAATTAGATGATTGAAGAGCCACTGATTTCTACCAATGCAACAGCGTGACAGTTTGTACTATGATCCATAGATGAAGGCTACAAATCGTTGTCATGTCACTGGGAGTGATCTTGCGGAGTGGTCACTCCATATATACTTAGGCGTGGTCACGCCCAGGGCTGGCATGGACACACTGAGAAACTTTCATGCATGTTCATGCTAGGCTAGGCGTGACCACACTCATGCACTTTTGGGTGTGGTCACGCCATGCCAAAAATGGTCAAGTGCAGTTTTTGGCCAATAAGGTTGCATTGAACCAAGGGGTGATGTTCATGCAAGCTCTATGTGCGCAAAAATGAGGACAACAGGGAGAAAGTTCTTGAAGAAAGAAGCAATGCACAAGAAATTCCAAGCCAAACATATGTATGAGGTAAGAAGGTGGAGGAGGGGTATGATTCCAGAAGATGAGGTGGCTTTTCTACAATAGATGCAGGTTGATAATAATGGAATAGAAAATGAGACTGAATTGTCTCTGAAAGAAATGCATGGTCAGACTACGAAGATACCGAACATTCAAAAAGGAAATATATGCAAAATTTTGGAGCAGGACGTAGAGGCAAAAAGGGAGGTAATTGTGGGAGAGTGGCAAATATAGAATTCTAAAAGAATGAAAGTAAGAACCATAGAGAAATAAGTTTTATGGATCAGAATGTTGTGATTAATTATGATGGAATATATCTAGCTAGAACTCTTGTATTTATTGACGATGGGACTTTCTCTAGGCATATTAGGGAAAACAGATTAATTAACAAAGGTTAATTTTTTGATTTGGAACATTAAAGGGATAACTAATAGAGTTGTGAATATGTGCAAGATTCATAATTTGAGAAATTTTGCATTATTCAAACCTTTGATAAAGGCTGATAGAATTTCCTAAAGTGGTTGGAAAATTGGGTAAGTATAATTATATTGTCAATTGTAATTTGAAGATTTGGTTCCTGTGGAAAAATGAGGTTAAAGTTACATTGTTAGTTGATAATTCACAATTTCTACATTTGGAAAAATTTCTACTTCAAACTATTGTACAAATTTCTATTATTTATAATGGTTAAAACAATGGGGATAGAGCTAAACTTTGGTTTGATCTATTAGCGGCCATGAAGAATGTTTTGACTCTTTGGATTGTGGGTGGAGATTCCAATGTCATTGCTTACCCTTTAGAAAAAAAGGGAGTTAGGATATCTTGTTATAAGGTTATGGAAACATTCAAAAACAAATTAGTGTTGTTGGTTTGTTTGATGTTTGTTTTACTGGTAATCCTTCCACTTGGAGTAGGGGCATGCTTTTTGAGAGACTAGATATGGTTCTCATTGAGAGGAATTGGCTTGATACTTTCCAATTTTCAGATGTTGCTCATCTAGTAAAGACTAGGTTTGATCATACTCTACTTTTTGTTAAAGTGGAGAATATCCCTAAACCATTGTTTAAGAATTTCAAAATTTTAAATGTTTGGGTGTTTCACAATAGTTTTCTAGATGTTATCAAAGAGGCTTGACAGATTGAATCTAGTAATTTTCACTGTTCTACTCTTTGGGAGTTGCATTAAAAAGATGCAAAAAAATTGAACGATTGGAGTTAGAAAGTGATTAGTGATATTAACAAAAGGATTAAGGATGCGGAATTAAAGGTGAAGCAAATGGAGGAGGGTTTTATTAATTATATGGTTATTGAAGAAGAATTTATCTCAGCACGTAATCATCTTAATGAAACTTACAAATGGAAATTAAATTTTTGAAACAAAAAGATATTTATCTCAGTCATGTTGAAGGAGAGAGAAATTATAATTTTATTAAATAGAGAAGTAATAAAAATGCTATTTTTAAAATTAATGAGGAGGATAGCAGGTGGATTTATACACAGGATGAGATTAATTATAATGCTATTAAATATTTTTAGAAACTTTACTCCACTATTCAAGTTGATATTAGTAATTTTAATTGGGCAGTGACGCCAAACTACGAGGATATTACGGGTGGTAGTCATTTGAGTCAAATTACCCATGAGAATGAGATCTGGGAAGCTCTTAAGTCCATTGATACTTGGATGGCAGCTATGCCACATGGATTCACCTCAGATTTTTATGTGGAAACTTAGGATATTTATTAAAAACCACATGTTATCAGCAATTCAAAGCTAATTCAAAGGATCCTTTCCTCATATATACTTCAGGTGTTCTGCCATTGTGTTAATTCCTAAGAAAAAATTCAGGCATAAATGGGAGAACTTTAGGCCCACTAGTTTACCACTGTGGTGTCAAAGGTTATTAGCAATAGTATCATGAAAAGGTTTCAACCTATTCTAAATTCAATTATCTGCCATCAACAGACAACATTCATTACAGGTCAGCATATTACTGAAAGTATTTTAATTGCACAGGAACTGATGATGAACCTAGACAGCAAGTGTATAGGAGGGAATGGTATTATTAAGTTGTATATTAGGAAAGCATACAGTACTATAACCTGAAACTTTATTATGATGGTTCTTGAAGTTAATAGTTTTAATTTAGCCTTCTTTTAATCTCATACAGATGTTCCTAGAGAAGAACTATTATTCTATACTAATAAATGGGCAATGTCAAGGTCATTTCAAGTCGAAGAGGGCTAAAGCAGGGTGATCCATTATTACCTATTTTATTTATAATTGATATGGATTTTTTATCTATAATTTTAAATCAAGCACCCAAGTGGTAGGTATTATGCAAAAGAAGGGGAGTTGGTGTCTCACGTGGCATACGCCGATGATGTGGTTATTTCTTGTAATGTCAGCAAGATGAATTTAATCAAGATCTACAAAATTCTTGAGCATTTCCAGCTTGTGCCGGATATGAAGTTTAATGTGGATAAATGTGAGGCATGTCTGGGTAAAGGTGTGCCTGTAGAGAGGAAGAATTGGATTGAAAGGTTCACTAGTTTCAAGGTTGCTATTTTACATATGAAGTAGCTAGTTATACAAATTACTAAAGTCAGAAATAAGAAGCTGATTTTTTAGGAGATTTTACATATGATTAATGGTAGAATTTAAATTTGGCATAATTCTTATTTGTCTTTTGGGGGAAGATTGACATTCTTACAAATTTTGCCAACTTACTTGCCTACTTATATGCATCAGATTACTCAGATGTCTAAAATTATGTAGTTGAAGGAAGAAAGAATAGTTAATAAATTTTTGTGGGTTGAGCATGTACAAGGCATTAATTAGACATGTAAGCCTAAGAAGGAATGCGGCTTGGGCTTCAGGACATTCAAAAAAATAATGGAAATCAATTTTTGTAAGCTTTGTATTAAACTTAGATCCAAGCAAGGTTTGTGGGCTAACTTTATGGAGATGAAGTATTTTAAATCTTTACATCCTTTTTATGTGAACCTAAATCGGGGGATTCTATAGTTTTGAAGGAACTTCTTAAAACAAAACAAAAAGCGAAAGATTTTATTACATGGGTATTGGAAGAGAGAATGCTAGACCTCTCTAAAACCTTTCTAGAGAGATTCATGATAAAAATCTAAAAGTTGGGGATAGTTGGAATTGTGATGGTTGGGATCTAAATAAGCTTTGGGATGTGTTAAATGATGATGTGGTAAGGTATGTATCAAATATTTCTATTGATGTTACTAAAGCTGATGTGTTTAAAATTAAAAGCAATTTAAACATATCTATGAGTAAAGCTATTGCAAGAGGGCTTTATGCTTTTCAAAGTAATGGCAGAGGAGATCGTAATTGGGATGGCATTTTTAAACCTAGTCAATCTTTCTTTGTATGGAGGCCACATCAAAATCTTCTTCCTACGGATGATATACTTAAACTCAAAGGGCTCTCGATCCCTTGCGTTTCTCTTATGTGGAAAAGAGGAAGAATCAATATCTCACATTTTATTACTTCACAAGTTCTCGTGTGCTGTTTGGAGGAATTTGACATGGAATTTTAATATTTTTATACCCAATAATGGGTATAGCTCTTTGAATCAATGCTTGCCTAATTGGGAAGGTACCTTATATTTGCTTTTGATTTATTTCGATAGAACCTAATGACAGGAAGCATCTTAATGTGGAGCACTTGTATGAAAGAGTAAAAGCTTACATTGACAAACGATTAAATTTAGCGTTAAGGATGGTAAAGTCCTTAATGGTATGAATACGCGGTATGATGTTAATTTGGTGCGAGAAAGATAGGTTCGTAATGATTTGGTAAAGCTGCTTAGATGGGTTAAACCATATCATCTTTATTTTTAAGCTAACGTTGATGGAAGGTTTAAAAGTGAATCGACTGGTGTGGGCAGTATTGTAAGGGACTATAATGAGAATTGCATTTGGCCTCTTGTCAGTCCGTTTCTATTACAAATTCTGAAATGTATGCTTTTTTCTATGTCTACTAATTGCAAAGAGATTGGTTGTCAATCTTTTACGAATTGAAATTGATTCCTTTTTAATATTTCAAATATGTAATGAGAGTGGATTCTGTCCTTGGGAGTGTCTTATTATTTGGAGCAAGACGAAAAAATTGTTACTAGGTTTCAGCCTTGAGTGGTATAATTGCTACAGCGAGGTTAATAGAGCGACTGACTATTTGGTCTAGTTGGGGGCAAATTTTGATAGGTCAAGATTGAGTATCACTCCATCTGCTACACTTGCTTGGTCTATTCATGATGATAAGTTAGAATTACCTTTTTAAGATATAGTTGATGATTTTCTTCTCCTTTTACTTCTGATATATATGTGATTGGTTTGTTAAAGCATCTCAAAATGGAGCATTTATTATGCTATAAAGGTGGGAGAACATATAATATTATAATTACAAACTGATATATAAACAACAACATTCAGGATGCTATGGTCCTTAAAGATTTCATTCTGCTGTGGGATGATATTTCAGTTTGGGAAGGAAGGCTGGTTCTGAATTTGAATGGCTGCTATGATGATTTATCTGTTTTAGCCTTTTTCTAAGGCTAAACTGCAATGCAGGTTTAAATAAGAGGGGGCTGGTGTTGGCGGTAATGTAAGGGACTAAAAGAGGGAGCTGATTTTTATTTCACTCCATTGCTTTTTCATTTCTCTTATATTTTTGGATAAGTTAGTTAATTGTTGCTTTGTTTATGGATTGCAAAGCTATTTGGAGATAATCCTTTGATGATTGAAACGGATTGATCTTTTACAGTTAGAATATGGGATGGCAATGGAAGTTGTTCTTGCGTGTGTTATAATTTGGAGCAAGATTTTTTGTTGATAACAGATTTCAGCGCTTGGAAGTAAAATTGCTACATGGGGCGTCAATAATGGGGCAGACAATTTGGCCAAGCTGAGGACGTACTCATATAGTCCTAGTTTGGGTCTCTCTCCATCTTCTACACTTGCTTGGTCATTCTTGGGGATAGCTTAGAATTAACTTTCTTACACATATAAATGATGTTTTTTCTTTAGTGTTTACCTATGGTATAACTTTATATAGTTTGTGGTTCTAAGGATATCATCTTCATAGACTTAATTTTTCTTTATTTTGTTTATTTGATCAGCGTGAGTTGTAATTGTCGGCGAGGGATCCATACCCAGCTGGCCAGTGTAATCTTTTTTTTTCGATATTAATAAAAATTCCCCTTGGGGCTCTTTACACACGCGCGCGCGCGCCCACACACACACACACGCACACACACACACGCGCGCGCGCGCACACACACACACAGCGCACACACACACCACACACACACACACACTCATTTGAAAATTGGGGAAAAGCTAAAAAAAGAAAGAAAAATATCTATATAGAATTTACCTGTACTCTAATTAGAATTTGCCTATACTCTAATTCAAATGAAGAATCAAGATAAGACGAGCCAATTAACAAGAAAAATGATTTAATTTGAGTCCAAGTGAGCCCAAATCATGCATTTAAAGCATAATAATGAGCTTTGAGATATATTTTGGGAAACCAAATGATCTCTATATCAAACAAGTATAAAATCAAATTGAGTGTCTCAAAGAGGCGAGTCCAACGAGCCCAAGATCACTTAATTCTAATATTATTAAGGCACATAAATACTCAAAAAATATCATCTAGCCAAGAGAACATCCGATAGAGTGGTTCAAATTTATGAAATATTCATGTAGGATGTTAGTCATAATAATTATAAATAGACGCCCACCTTCTTCTTGAAGGACTGTGACCTAGACGAGATAGTTAAAGGAGCTCTAAGCTCTTGAGGATTCTTAAGCTCCACCAACGCCTGACCACTACAGTTGGGTCATTTTCATCACCAAACCACCATTGCCCGACCACCACTATTGCCACCACCAGGCCATCATTGTCTAGCCACCATTGCTGCTAGACTACTGCAACTCAACCACCACTATCGTTACGGTCAAACCACCACAGTCGCAGCCGCCATACCACTATCATCTGGTCATCGTTGCCTTTGAACCACCTTAGTTCGGTCACCACCACCACTAGACCACCTCCATCTAGCCGCCACAACAACCAAACCACCATTGTCGGCCTCCACCATCACCACTGTCGGACCACCACCATCGCTAGACCACTTCTGCCCAGCCACTGCTGTCACCACCACCGGATCAGAGTTCTCGGGCAGTCACTGCCATACCAAAGCTGTCCCAATAACACTATCGCCATCACCAGACCTCTACTATCTAGCCACCGCTGCCATCAAACCACAACAACCCAACCACCACTGTCACAGCCGTCGAACCACCATCATCGTCCCCGCTAGATAACTGTCATCTGACAGCCGCCACCATCAGATCGCTGGTACCCGACCAACACTATCACCGAACCACCACTGTTAGACCACTATCGTCGCCTCCGCCAGACCACTGCTGCATGGTCACCACCATTGCTACTGCCGCCGTCAAACCACCACTACCCACACCCCATCATCGTCTTCCCCACTAAACCACTACCTTTTTGGTATCCACCGTCGTCGAACCACTGTTGTTTAGTCGCCACTCCGACCAGACCACCAATGCATGGCCACCATCGTCCCTATCGTCGAACCATCATCATCCAGTCACCGCCATCGTCAGACTACTGTCGTCACCGCCACACCACAGCTATCGGGTTGTCTCCACTGATTACGCTGGCATCAAATTTTTTGGCACGCAACATTTACTATCGGTTTTCCTTCACAAGAGTTGAGTCGTCGCTGCCTCTCCAACGTATTCCGCTACTTACCAGTGCAAGTAAAATCGATAGCCCCCACTTTGATAATATTGTTTCTTGGTATTCAAGGGGTTGGTATAGTCTTGTAACCTATCTCGATGTAGTAGAATCATTTTAGTAGAATATATATTTAAGATATATTAATCAGAAATAATTTAGATCCTTAAATGCCATACAAATTTTTATATTGCCATGGCATAACATTCTGACAAGTTTTCTCTCTCCAGAACAAACAAAAATATTTACCTTAACAGATTGCACAATACATGTGAAAAGATTTATTTTTAGTTTATGTGAAATGTTTGCATCATATTTTTTAATCTCTTAAAATTCAAGGGATCCAGAGAAGCGTGAAACAGCTGCCTATTGGAGCGCAGTTTGGTACGGGTAGTTTTCTCAAGTTGGACTCATCCCACCAGACCCAGAGTTTGGTGGCGTGGGGCCCACAGTCCGAACGTGACTCGAACTTAGAGGTTGGTGGCTTAATTAACAAAAGAAGTTAGTTGGTATATTTCGGTCCGGATTTAAATAAAGACCATGGACTTTATATCCTATTTCAAGCATATTATTAAATTGAATTTATTAATTACTATTAGTTATTGTATCTTACATTATAAAATAAATATGCAAATAATTTATCACTCTTTCGTACAAGTGAATAATTATTGGGTCAAAAAAAATTTAAGTCTTGATTCTCTTAAGATTTAGTGAATTTTGGAATGGACTAAAAGCCCCTGAAAAGTAAGCTAACACTTATTTAATTTTTAAAAACGACTCATAATGTTAAATTCAAATTTATTCTGTGAAACGTGCTCAAGAAATAGAGCGATAAGAATCAGAAGGGAGAGATAGATAGGTGAAGAGTGACAATGATATGCTCCTATTGAGGCAAAATGGGATATCCCTGAATCCTTGTGTCCCATTTTCTATATCTAATATGGATATTACAATGAGAAGGGGAGAGAGACCCTCTACAAAAGAAGAGTAAGAGAGAAGATCCAAAAACCCGTAATAAATGATATGGTCCCCCTGTTTGTAGAAGATAGAGAAACCAAAAAGATAAAATGACATGCTTTACCCATGCTATGGAGGGGTTTTACATGGTATTCCAGTCTTTTTGCATATCTGGACTTGCTGCTCGATAGGTTTTTGGGTCGACCGACTGACCTAATTTTGGCCAGTTTTCGTCTGGGCAATGGTCGGCTTTTGAATGGGAAACCAACCAGTTTTTGAGTGGGCTGAAAAGTCATCTTTTGAGTGGCTGTTCGACTTTCTTGATTATTGTTCATTGTTGATCTTTGGAGAAGCTTTTGAGGGAGCTTTGCGTTAAAACTGCTACGTTATTGGAGGTGTTAGACCTTTGCTTTCCTCCAGAGTGATCGGTGTGAATTCCTTTCTCTTGTTGGCTTGGGTGGTCAATCGGTCGGCTAAACATTTCTTTGGTTGGATGACCGTAGGTCGGATTAATGAGGCATTATAATTTTTCGTTTGAGGGACCCTCGTCATATCTCTTTTGATCCTGGATCGTTAGACTATCTCGAGATTTGTGCTGACACTTTTTTAGTGTACATATAATAATATTTTTATAGTGATGTGAATGATTTGGGTATTGTAAATATAAAGATTAAAATTTAGACATTAGATTTGTAAATATACAAGAATTGTGTGGCATGTATGTAAATGACCCCACAATTCTTAAAGTTTAATAATTTGTATTTAAACTAATAATTTTTAAAATAGATTTAAAAGATAATTTAGAGCACTTTCCAGGCTCAAGGAAAAATGAACAGAGGATTTAAGTAGAAAATGAAACAGGAAAAGTTTTAAGTGTCCATAAAAGCAATTCATTTATTTTCATGTAAACCATTCGAAAATAAGCAGTACATATAACATGCAGTAGCTTCATAGAAAATATAGATTCAGGCATAATAAAAGGCAAGTGTGAATCATCTTCCAAAATGAGAAAAAGCTTCAGAGTTAAAAAGAGCATGTTATAAATTCTTAGCTGCAGCAATGACGTGCTCTACGGTTAAGCCAAACTCCTTGTACAGTCTCCCTGCAGGAGCACTAGCTCCAAACCGGCTGATCCCAATAGCCTTACCCTTGCTGCCAACAAATCTCTCCCACCCAAATGTGGTTCCAGCCTCAATGCTTACCCTAGCAGTGACAGCTGCAGGGAAGACACTCTCCTTATATTCATCCGGCTGCTCATCAAACAGCTCCCAGCACACAAGTGAAACTACTCGCACTGTCTTCCCCTCCTTCCTCAGCTCATCTGCAGCCATGGCTGCAATTTCTAGCTCAGAACCGCTGCCCACAAGAATGATATCCGGCTTGTTGCCAGAAGAGTTATCTGAGATAATATACCCTCCCTTCTCTACTCCTTCGATCGAAGTCCCGGCAAGGTGGGGAAGCTTCTGTCTAGAGAGCGCGAGGATTGACGGCCTCTTGTTGTTAAGTACTGCAACCTTGTATGAGCCGGCAGTTTCGTTTCCATCAGCTGGCCTGAGCATCAAAATGTTGGGCATGGCTCTGAAGCTCATCAAATGCTCAATGGGCTGATGAGTCGGGCCATCTTCACCAAGTCCGATAGAATCGTGAGTCATGACATAGATAACTCGTGCTTCGGACAAGGCTGAGATCCTTATTGCAGCCCTCATGTAGTCGGTGAAGACGAAAAAGGTTGCACAGTAGGGAATGAGGCCAGGGCTGTGAAGTGCAATTCCGTTGCAGATGGCACCCATGCCATGCTCTCGAACACCAAAACGGAGATTTCTTTCCTCAGGTGTGGCCTTTTGGAAGTCCCCATAACTTTTCAATAATGTCATGTTCGATGAAGCGAGATCAGCGCTGCCTCCAAGGAAGCCGGGGAGGGCAGTTGCAAGAGCATTAAGGTTTTGCTGAGAGAGGTTTCGAGTAGAATCAGCTTTGCTCTCAGGGGTGTAAGTCTATAAAAAAAGGATAAATGGTAAGACTATTTGGTGAAAACAATGACATGGTCAGTTAAATGAAAGAGTAATAAAAACTAAACTGGTAGAGCTTTCTCCCATCCTGCAGGAAGTTCTCCAGAGATGATGGCTTTCAGCTCTGCTGCTTCCTCCTTGTACTTCTTCTCATATTCAGCAAATTTTGCATTCCATTCTGCTTCAAGAGAAGCACCATTAGGGACATGGCTGCTCCAATGGCTGAAAAGTGGCGATGCCGAAAATATTTAATGAGGAAAATACAACAGGAAAAAAAAGAGCATATTTTAGCTAGCGATTTAATTTAAAAAACCTCTTTACATCCTCAGGGACTTGGAAAGGCTCATACGGCCATCCAAGTTTCTGCCTCGTTGCATCAACTTCCTTTGCACCTAAAGCACTGCCATGTACGCTGTATGAGTTTGCCTTGTTTGGTGAGCCATACCCAATGGTGGTTGTGACCTGCAAATGGTAAAAAAAATTCATAAAGAATTCAAGGATTTAAAAGAAGAAATAGAGAAAAAAGACAGACCTTGATCAATGTGGGCTTGTCCTTGACAGCCTTCGCTTCTTTGATTGCAGCCCGGATTTCATCATAGCCAGTGTTGCCATTCTTCACCCAAATAGTGTGCCAACCAAGAGCATTAAAACGAGCATTCACGTCTTCAGTAAAAGCAATCTCAGTGTCCCCATCAATAGAAATGTGATTATCATCATACAAAGCAATCAATTTGCCAAGACCCCAGTGGCCAGCAAGAGAACAAACTTCATTCGAAATACCTTCCATTTGACAACCATCCCCAAGAATAACATATCTAGAAAAAAGAAAAAAAAGAAATATATATATATATTCATTTATATTAGCGAGATATCAATAGATGAAACCAAGAATAGAGAAGAATGATTGACTATTACGTATAGTGGTCAACGATCTCATTATCAGGCTTATTGAAACGAGCTGCTAGATGTCTTTCAGCAAGTGCTAATCCAACAGCATTGGCAATAATCCAACAGCATTTCAGCAAGTGCTAATCCAACAGCATTGGCAATTCCCTGACCCAAAGGACCTATAAGCAAAAAAGATAAAAATATATATATATGAAAACATGTCAGCATAGATCTCGAGACAGATGAACACTTTTCTCGCAGTGGCAATCGGCCCTCAGGACGATCAGCAAGAAACAATCCTTTTTGGACTGACTTTCAGGGGACTTAAGGCACACCAAACAACTGACGATCTTCCTATTGACTGAATCAATCCTCCAATCTTAGTATAAGAGAATATTTTTGTAATTACCAAAATGTCTCTCTAAAAGGCTCATGAAGAGGGGGTTGATATGGAATTTTATAGAACCTGAACCCATTCCTATAAATAGCGGGTCAATATCATGAATAAAAATTACGCATTCCTTGTTGTTTTCCTCTTCTCTCTCTCTCCCTCTCCCTCTCCATAACGTTCTATACCTTGGATGTGTTTCCCGAACAGTTTCAAATTCAACATTCTTTAAGGACGGTGAGCATGGAAATATGTAGTTAACAAGAAGAGGAGCCCAACAACAACAAAAAAGAGAATCCAGTCAGAGGAACGTGGTGGAAACAACATACACTAGGGAGTTCATGGAAGAATTCGTCTAGCAAGGCTTGTAAGATCTGAGAACTGAGATCACCAACCAGATGTCAGGACAATTTGCAGAGGTGCTCAGATTTGTGATTGCCTTAATAACAGTCCCAATCCCAGTCACAATCCCAGAAGGAAGAGTGATCCACCTACAGAAATGCCTGGTAACAGGTTGTACCAAGACAATGTCGGATCCACCCCTGTGGAGAAGAGGAACCGACCAGTGCAGACCTAGGTACAAAGGCAGCCGAAGAATGCTTTCTCCCTATTGGTCTCGGGAGTTGAACCCCCTGAGAAGTTCAAGATGCTCGTCTTAGAATCATATAAATGACGGGCAAATCCCAACGACCACCCTGCATCATTCGAATTGTCCACATGCATGTTGAAAATTTTTATGCCCTCAAGTGTAAGTTGTTCTTCACAATCGTATTAGGGTGGTTCGATGGGTTGCTTATGGGCGTAATCATTTGTTTTGCAGAGTTCATGACCTTTTTCTATCGCTGATTGTTAAGGTCCTAAGGCCTAAGAAGAGTGCCCGGTCCCTATGGCAACTGAACTAGTGAGCCGAATAGAACTTGCGGTCATATATCGCACGTTTCTAGAATGAAATGTAGGATGTCAAGGATCTGAAACCCAACATGGCCCAAGCAGCACTGAAACAAGAAGTGAGGTCGGAGAGATTCCATTTTACCCTCGAACTCGCAGAGCCACAGAGCTTAGCCAAGCTGTTAGAGATGACCAATAAGTATATAGTCGCCTGTGAGAATGCCGCGGAACTCGCCGAACATAGACAATAGAAACAAACGTCACACGACAACAGAAAGCAACTTGGACAAAGTACATGACCGACCGTCAGCCCACGCTACGAGAGTCACCATGGTAGCAACCCCAACCATCGACACGAGGATCAGAGGCGGCAAATCAGAGCCCAGAACCACGAATCGTTCGATCATCATGAGCACCCCCAGTACAACCACAAGGCCCCCGCGTAACCCCATTGAGATATCCATGGCGGAAATAGTGGATGCTATTCAGAACAAGAAATTTTTTCGGAAGGCACTAAAGATTAGAATCGGAACTTTCCTCTGAGATAGCAGGAAATATTACAAGTATCATCAAGACCACGAATACGACACAGAGAAATCTAGACATCTACGAAGTCTGATCGAGGAATAATAAAGAAGGGGAAGCTGAAAAAATTTGTCACTCCTAGAGCCGCGCCCTAGAGGCAGGGCAAAACTCCCACAGGAGGAACAACCGACAGACCTATCCACACCAACACCATTTACATTGCAGGATATGTGCCCGCAATTTTTGGAGAAAGACAATCATCCGGGAGGGTAAGTCAAAAGAGACAGTAGACGGGGAAACTCTACGTCACAGCCATTGCCCCAAAACTTCAAGGCCACCCACCTATTTACTTTATCGATGAGGATCACTCCCCAAAAAGAAATCCATATAATGATGCTATTGAAATAACAACAATAATCAGTAATTATCAAATAGGAAGCGTCCTCATTGATATAAGAAGCTCTGTGAATGTACTATTCAAGCAGGTGTTAAACAAGCTGAGCCTCGTTGTCGATCAGATGTCTACGCCAGTTGGACCGCTGTATGGATTCTCGAGTAAATAAAAGGAAGCGTTGGGGGTGGTCAGGCTCCCAATAAGTTGGGGGGAAGACGAGAGCAGTTTATGTAACGGAAGATTTCCTCACTTATATCACTATATTCAGCCGACCACTCCTGAATGATTTCGGGGAGGCAGTCTCCAATTATCATGTTGTTGTCAAATTTCCTTGAGACGAAGAAATCATCATAGTCAGGGGTGACCTGAAGCAGTCTCGAGCCTGTTACTTGCAAGCCAAAAGAAATGTTAAACACGACCCTCTGGTCATCTAGAACACAAAGGATGGCGTGACCTCGAGACCAACGAAACCACCTGAGAAGTTCCGACTATCGAAGGAAAGTCAGGTAAATGTTATATGAGAAGTGGGGGGTTTAACGATGGCCAACGGTCTATGGGACGTATCGGCACCCGACAGCAACAAGCTTTATGTGAGGTGCGTAAATGATCATCCTGCCCCGAACTACAAAGTTAACACCCAAAAAAGACAAGCTCCGTGAGGGGTGTCTAACAATCGCTAGCGGCTTATGAGACGGATCGACACCAGCAGCGACAAGCTCCACGAACGGTGCATAAACGATTGTCTTGCGCCCGAATTACAATGTTAACACCCGACAACGACAATCTTTGCGAGAAATGTCTAACGATCGCCAGCAGCCTATGAAACGTATTGACATCCGACAGTAACAAGTTCCGCGAGGGGTGCGTAAATGATCGTCACGCGCCCACAAAGTTAGCACCCGACATCGACAAGTTCAGCGATGGGTATTTAATGATTGACAGTGGACTGTGGGGTGTACGACACCTGACAGCGACAAACTCCGTGAGGAGTGCTTAAATGATCCTCATGCGCCCGAGTTACAAAACCCAACAACGACAAGCTCTGCGAGCAATGTCTAACAATCGTACATAAAAAAGACCTCAGATCACGACCAACAGCTCATAACAAGAAACAAATTATCTAAACCTTTGAGCAATCATCAGATGAATGAGAAAAGGTCGGAGTAACAGAACTTCCAGCCTCAAAATATTCTTTATATCGCAAGAGTTCATTTACAAAATATCAATCTACCTAATAATGAAACTAAAAACAAAAAAGAGCAGAAAAATACAAGGGACCACTTTAACCCTGACATTTGACGATTCCTTGAGCTTCGCCCTCTTGGTTCTTTCCAAACCTTCAGCACCATCAGAATTTTAGCGTGCCGACTCTTCTCCACCCTCCGAATCTGAATGGAGCATCCCAAACTTCTCCATATTTTGCCACATGGGGTCAACCAGCTTATGCTTTACAAACCTCTCGATCATGAGAGAAGTGCCGACTGTAATCTAACGAGAAAGACCTTCGACATGTGCCTCCCGAGTAATCATTGAAGACATTTTCTCTTTTAGTTCCTCATTTTCCTTTAGAAGGGCTGCTATTTGAAGCTCGTGCTGTTAAAAATCAAATTTTCTCTCCTTGACAGAAATTTTCAACCTATCCTCCGTCATAGCAATTTTTCGTTTCCACTTCCGAATTCCCGAAGCAGATATCTCGACCTCCTCCTCAGCTCTATCTAAGAGGAGGCACTGGAACTGCGAAGCACTTCAACCAAGGGTGTGATATCGACCGACCGCTTAGAACATGTCTCTTCTATCCATCGCCATATTTTCGAAGGTGGGAGACCAAAACATGTCCATCAAAATCGATGGGTTGTCCCCATTCAAAGGAGTGTTTGGGAACAGCTCGATCTCGCTGTCAAAGAGAGCATAGTGATCGCTTGTCCAAATTCCAGCTCCTCAATCGTTCGAGAATATCCACTCAGGCGGAATCGCCCCCTTTGCATGGGAGGAGGGGCCGAGCTGGTATTAGGGGCAGGAGCATTTCCTTTCCCTCCAGAGGATGTCACTCTCCAGCTGATCCACGACCACTCGCCCTTCCTTAGAGTCGGTCCCACTAGAGATAGGACAGGAGGCACGACTTGCCTCACTTCGCTTCTACAAAGATATGAACAAGGTCTCCCCCGTCGCCGCCTAAACTCCTCCAACCGAAGGATGCACTGGCAAACCTCCGGGGTCTAGAATGTTGGGCGATCGAAAAGAGGCGGGAGAATCCAACAAATTATACAGGAGTCACATGAGCTTGTTTTGCACCGAGCTTCAACATCCCCGTCGACCGACCTAATCGAGCCAGACCGACCGCGAGCTCTGCCAAGTAGGGTAGGGGCACCTCTCCCCCCTAGGCCTTTCTAAAGCTGCCCTCTCCCCAGCAACCTTTTCTCGACCAACCTCCCTATTGTTGGTCGACCTCCACATATACTTGGTCATGGTATCAACACCATCCAGATGAATCATGCATTCGATCACATTGGGGTCGAGGTATTGAAACAAAGAGAGGCGGTGACGCTCAATCAGTGCCCCATGATCTCGAACATTCTCTGGCAAGGCCTTCACCTTTTTCACCTCGCACTTTGTCGGAGAAGTGCAAATTCCCCAACCACTCACACATGAGGCAACCAAGAACTTTGCTTCCAGTCTTTCACCTTGTTCTCAAGCCCACATTTGAACCTTAGGGTCCGCGGCAAATTGAATATACTCATCACGACCGATCTGAAAGAAAAAGAAATGGTTGAAGCGTTTGATCGACAATGAGATTTTCATCTTCCTAAAAAAAACAATAGAATTAGGAAGGACTTGGGAAGGAATGATCCCGCAGCGATGAAAGATCGATCATAACTCCAGACAAGAATTGCAGCTGAAGACGCATCTTAAAATGAACTTTGTAGAAAACTAGGTAAGGAGAAAAGTTACTCGTAGCCCTCTTATGGCTGGCGGCCGGTCGTAGGAGAATCGTGGGATCTAGAACGTAACGGTCCTGGATCTCTTCTACGTTTGCTGCGGAGAGAACCAAAACTTTCAAAGCAGGAATCAAAACAAACGATTCCTGAGAGAACTTTCGGACTATTGAGCTTGAGATACTGCACCGAAGAAGGAAAGGGGCATAGAGAAAGGCAACAGAACCTAGAGAAAGAAGGAAAGGACAAGAGCTCTCAGCCAGCGCGCTACCACATACACACACACACACACACACACACATATTAAAAGAATGGGTAAAGGCGTGAGGTCCCCAACCCACCCTATTGGCTCAACCCTCGCCAGGTTTGGGGGCGATCCATCCAACTAAATATTCGAGTACCCCCTCCTTAAGGTAACAGTCATAAGAGGGATTCGAACCCCAGACCAGAGGAGACTTACACCGCCGAAGCGGATGCTCCACCAACTGACCTGGGAAAGCGAAGCATATATATATATATATATATGTGTGTGTGTGTGTGTATATATATATATATGTGTGTGTATATATAAAGAGACACATACACATGAAGGGACGACTTTTAGGAAAGTGAAACGCCGCTGACAAGACTGGCCGGATGGGATTACACGTTAGCTGGAGCAAAGAAATCAGTACAAAAAAATAACTAATATATTTTATTTTATTTTATTTATACACAAACAAAGGGGAGCGTCGCGCCAAGCCCTCGGTTGCAACTAAGAAAAAAAACTTAACTAAACGATCGTTCGCGGCTTTGTCTGAGACAAACCCTCGGTGACGAAGCCGCTCATACATAAACTAATCACCCAGCCTGAAGAGGTCGTTTTGACTATCCCTCGGCTGAGCGACAAGGACGATTCTGATGACCGATAATTCCAAACACAAACGTGTCATCTCCATACGATCAACAAGTATCTCCTCCCAAAAAGCAGCAAGCTTCTCGCAGAGTGAAACAACTTTCTTCTCCACCCAACAAACTCTCCCCAGGACTTTAGTGATTCCTTCGTCAGTGGCCCCCTGAGATAACCCATAAAACGAAGAAAACACTCCTCCATTTTAGCGAGACGATGCAGTATGAAGTCATAGGACACACAACGCCCTCCAGTCGTCTCCTCTTCCCTCGCAGCGCTGGAAGAAACCTAACAACCCACACTTTGGCCCAATCGAGAGATAAGTGCCCCTCCATCCTTCGCTCCTCAAAACCTTGCTCAACACCCGGATCCCCAGCACCCTTCCATAACACCTCGCTCTGATACTCCCTGTTCCAAAGTGTCTGCTCCTTCCGCAATAACCTGCTCCGCACTTGCTCCCCTGGCCACGACTTGGTCCATAGCGGCTGCGTCGTCCTCAGAGCCAGCATCAGTATCTTTCGATACATAATTGATAGTTAGGACTTCAGTAACTCCACCCTAAATGGGAAATACAAAGGACAATTCAAACTACATACCCAATATTCTCCTCCATTCAAATGTGGTGTAAGAATAAACATCCTCACTGGCCTTCCCTAGGCCTGCGCCAACAGAGAAAAGACTATTCTTCATCAGTAGAGACCATGTATTAGCTTCGACCGCCACCTCCGCAAGCCCCCTTGGGGAACTATAGCCCCCACAACAACCTGCACAAACATCCTTTCTCCCCCAGCAAATGCACTCACTTCCGACGGGTGCCCCGCAAGGAGATCGTCAGAACGACCCTTGGCCTGCACCACAGCCCTCTCCTGAAGAGAGCCCACAAAAAAAATCAAAGACCAGCTTGATCCTCACGCTCACTGGTTCTCAACTGGGGCACGAGCATTTTTTCTACTCATCTCTCAAGTAGAAGTTTCACCCATCAACTTTTCGGTTTACGAGCCCTTGCTCGCATATCACGCTTATCGGCAAACGGTGCTCCTTCACCAAACATCATGACAAACATAGAAAGAAAAAGGCATAAGACAAAGGAACGAGAGGAAATGGACAAAGCACAAAACTTCCATGTCCTATGGCTTATTTATAGTGGCCTGGATACGGGAATCTAGGGAAGTTCATTACTGTGCAACAATATCATTTAATTAATTCTTACACTTTAAAAAGAACCCCTTGTTCTCGTGTGTTGTGCAGATTCAATGGAGCAAAAGAATTGAGAAACTAAATATGTATATGAAAATTATGTTAGCATAGACCTCGAGATAGATAAATAGCTCAGATGGAAGATACGAACGAGGCTTTTGACAAACGTTTGGATTGTATACTGCCAAAGGGGGCGCATAGTTCTAACGATCGGAAGAACGTAATTTCTCGCAGGGTGGTGATTGGCCCTCAAGACGATCAACAAGAAACAATTCATTTTGGACCGACTGTAGGTGGACTCAAGACACAACTCACGATTGATGAGCTTCTTATCAGTCCTCCGGTCATATTATAGATGAATATGTTTGTAATTACAAAAATGTCCCTCTAAAAGGCCAATGATGAGGTGATTGATATGTAATTTTGTAGAACCTGAACTCATTTCTATAAACAAGGGGTCAATGTTATGAATCAATGTTACAAAATTCTTGTTGTTCTATATTACTCTCTCTCTCTCTATAACGTTCTATACCTTGGAGCGTGTTTCCGGGCAGTTTCAGATTCAACAAAAACGAACAACTTTTAAAAAGATTATTAACAAATCAACAAAAATCATGCATGATACAACAATCATAATTCCATATAGTTTGAAGTAAACCAGTTGTGACTTCAACACCCGGCGTTTCAAAATTCTCAGGATGACCAGGTGTTCTGCTTCCCCACTGACGGAACTGCTTCAAATCTTCCTCCTAAGAATTCAAAGTAGAACATGGAAAAGCATTACAAATTTGAAACAGTCTCATAAAATAAAACTCAAACATAGCAAGCTGTTCAGTTTATTTTGGCAGAAAGAATAAGGACATGGGCAGTAGTTGTAAACTGGTGTCATTACAGAGTGCTCGCTAGTTGAAACGTTACCAAATCATGAAAAAGAAAAAAAAAAATCTTTTACAATTTACAGAAAGGAAGCAATCCAAAAGAAAGCAGAGAACTGTATGAATAGGTAGCAGATCTGTCAAGGTTAAATCTCATCATAAAGTACATATTACTAACCAACCAAAATATACCAACAGACAAATTCTTCAATTAATTCTTTCAACAATTTCTACTTTATTACAGCTTAAAATAACCTTTTTTTAATCGAGAAAAAAGGTAAAATATTTTCGTCCATGCATACAAAAAGATAAAAAAAAAAAAATTTTTTTAGATCCCATATCAATATCTAACCATTCCAATTGCCCATGTTTCAAAAGAATCTATTAAAAAAAACAAAATCAAACCAATTTTCTAAAATAAAAAAGAGATCCAAACCCAAAAAAAATTAAGCTACCAACCACCAAATCCGAAACACCAAACTACTCAAAAACAAGAAGCAACTCACCAGGACGCTATCGTAACCAGCGAGATGCAGCAGAGCATACTGGAGCATGCAGCCATGGCCGGCGGAGAGCACGAAGCGGTCTCGATTGAACCAATAGGGATTCTTTGGGTTATACCTCATTACCTCATCGTAAAGAATGTGACCCATGGGAGCGCAACCCATAGGCAGCCCCGGATGACCCGAATTCGCCTTCTCAACTGCATCGATGGCCAGAAACCGTATCGTGTTGATCGACTTCTCGACCAGCGCAGTCGTTCCAGGCTTCACCTCCAGCGTCTCAACCGCCGCCGCACGCGGAGGATTCAGAAAGCGGGTCGTCGATACGGCCGACAAAAGGCGGGGAGATAACTTTAAGGATCGTCCAGCTAGCGAGCTACGGCCGAATCCTGTCGGGAAAGAAAGCTTGTCTGGGTGGACCGGAGCGGCGGAGTTGTGGCCGGCGACGGCTCGCCCAATGATGGACTGTGCAGTGGTGACGGAGGAAGAAGCGGCCATAGTAATTTTCCCTCTCTACTCGCTTTCCTCCGCCTCTCTTTCTCTCCGCCGGAGCGAGTTTTTGGAGAAAATGTACCCTTGAAGGTGATGCTAATATGAGGAAACAGGAATGGAAAGGGATCGGGAAAAGCAGGTTGATTGGTTGGTGGAAAATGAAAACGAAACATGGGAACCGTCAGATTAGAAGGGGGGAGGATCTAACCGTTACGGCTGCATCTTATTTGTTTGACCAAACTCGACAATGAGATCTTTGGTTGTGCAATGCATGATGATTTTCCTTTCAATAGTTTAATCAATTTTTTTTTTTTCATTTCATTAGTAAATCATGAATGCAAATGTAAGAATAAAATTATAATTTACTAAACTTATGAAATAGAAATAAATTATTTGTGAATAGATGAAGATATTTTATGATTCAAATATTATTTTATTTTATTCTTAGCTGAATAAAACAAATCTAATTCTTTTTTCATGTAATGAATAATAAAAATTTAGGTATTTATTTACATTATTTTTTAGGGGCATTTACAGCGTAGCACAAAATTCTTGTGTATTTACAAATCTCACACCCAAACTTTTATGTTTGCGCACATAACATTCAAATTTCTAATATAACATAAGAAGTGGTACTATTAGCACTTTTTTGAAGTAAAATATGTATTTTCATGCCTAAATTTAAAACACAAAAATGTTATGTATGTAAATATGAAAATTTAAGTGTGGGGTATGTAAATACATAAGAATTATGTACTACATATGTATAATTTAAAACACCAAAGTACTAAAATTAAAGCCAAATCTTCATTAAAATACCCTAACTAAAAGTTTAAAGCCCTAAATTAATTTTAATTACACCTTAATTCATTTAAAACACCCTAACCAAAATTTTAAAGACTTAAACTAAGTTTAGTTACACCTTAGTTCATCTAAAACGCCGTGATCAAAGCATTAAAGCCCTAAAATAATTTTAATTACATCTTAGTTCATCTAAAAACTCCATAACCAAAATTTTAAAGCCTTAAGTTAATTTTAATTACATTTTTATTCATTAAATTGCCATAACTGAAATCTAATAATATTTTAAACCATCAAAACAAAGAAGTTTTTTTGCTTAATTACCTTTATATATATATATATATGGCTCAGCTGGAGGCCTAATTGGAAACTAATCATGACTTTGTATCTGACCTTTTCGTGGCTAATGAAGTGCTGATAAATGCTATATCCATGTAGGAGGAGTTTATGCCCAGAAAGCCGCTAAAACTAAGTTCTGTGAGGGGGATAGAAAGTCCAAATATTTCCATGCCTGCATCAACTTTAGAAGGAAATGTAACACTATCTATAAAAACCAGGATCCTTCAGGGGTTCGGCTTAATACTGATGATTCTATTGCTTTAAGTGCATTAAACTATTTCTAGAATCTGTTTACTCAACCTCAAAACAATAGAACTCCAATTCAGAGGGCTCTCTCATTTCAGGATGTGGAATATACCAAGAACCTTGATCTTTCTTTTCTCCTTGATGAGGAGGAAATATGGGCTGCTTTAGCTTCCACTGACAATTCAAAAGTAGCTGGCCCAGATGGATTTACTACAGATTTCTATAAAAAGACTTGGAAAATTATTAAGCCTGATGTTTGGATGTTGTTCGTAGCTTCTTCAAGGGGGAGGATCTTCCTAGTTACTTCAAATATTCTACCATTACTTTGATCCCCAAAGACAATTCTAAGAAAAAATGAGAACATTTCAGGCCTATAAGCCTCACAAATGTGATGTCAAAGATTATTAGTAAGGTCTTAGCAAATAGAATTCGACATCATCTCCCTCATCTAATTAGTGAGAACCAGTTTGATTTTATTAAAGTTAGAAAGTATTGTGAAAAATTTCTTGTTGGCTCAGGAACTGATTCTGGATTCGAATAAACAGTGCAGAGGTGGTAATAATATCCTTAAACAGGGTATAAAAAAGGCCTATGATACCATCCATTAAGGTTTCATTGAGGAGGTGCTTAATGCTAGAGGTTTTTCCCCTCAGTTTATTTATGTTATCAACTGATGGCTATCTAACAACTACCATTTGATTTTCATTAATGAGCTATCTCATGGCTTTTTCAATGCTTCAAGAGGTATCAAAAAAGGGACACTTTTTCCCCCACTATTTTTATTCTTGCCTTTGATTACTTATCTAGGCTTCTTAATCAGTTATCTTCCAGCTCTCCCCATATTTTGTATAATCATAAGTCTAACATTGCTATCAATCACTTGGCTTGCTGATGATGTTATATTATTTACTAAAGGCACTATGCCTGCTGTTAAACTGATTCTCCATTGCTTAAAAAACTTTCAGTCCTGCTCGGGTATGCATTTAAATTCACAAAAATGTACAGTTATTTTCGGTAAAAGAGTTAAAACTGATATTAAACACTGGATCATTGAGCTTACTGGTTTCTGCACTGGTAACCTTCCTCTGAAGTATTTAGGGGCTTATCTTCTAAGAGGTAGGACTAGAAAAATTCAGTTTGATGATATTGTGGTAAAAATCCACATACAAATACACGTATACATACACATACACATACACGTACATATATAGATACATATACACATATGTACACATACATATACACATATATACACATACATATATACGTACATATATAGATACAAATACACACACACACACAAACACACATATACACACACACACACACACACACACACATACACACACACACACACACACACACACACACACACAACTCAGTTGGAGGCCTAATTGAAAACTAATCTTGACTTTGTATCTGACCTTTTTGTGGCTAATGAAGTGCTGATGAATGCTATATCAATGCAGGAGGAGTTTATGCCCAGAAAGCTGCTAAAACTAAGTTCTGTGAGAGGGATAGAAATTCTAAATATTTCCACGCCTGCATCGACTTTAGAAGGAAATGTAACACTATCCATAAAATCCAGGATCTCTCAGGGGTTTGGCTTAATACTGTTGATTCTATTACTTCAAGTGCAATAAAGTATTTCCTAAACCTATTTACTCAACCTCAGATCAATAAAACTGCAATTCAGAGGGCTCTCTCATGTTAGGATGTGGAATATACCAAGAACCTTGATCTTGATTTTCTCCCTAATGAGGAGGAAATATGGGCTGCTTTAGCTTTTATTGACAACTCAAAAGTAGCTGGCCTAGATGGATTTACTGCTGATTTTTATAAAAAGGCTTGGAAAATTATTAAGCCTGATGTTTTGGATGTTGTTCGTTCAGAGCTTCTTCATCAGAGCTTCTTCAGGGGGGAGTATCTTCCTAATTACTTCAAATCTTCTATCATTACTTTGATCCCCAAAGAAAATTCTAAGCATAAATGGGAACACTTCAGGCCTATAAGCCTCACAAATGTGATATTAAAAATTATTAGTAAGGTCTTATCAAATTGAATTCAACATCATAGAATTAGTGAGAACCAGTCTACTTTTATTAAAATTATAAGTGTTGTGAAAAATTTCATGCTAACTCAGGAACTGGTTCTGGATTTGGATAAACAATGCAAAGGTGGTAATAATATCCTTAAACTGGATATAAAAAAGGCCCATGATACTATCCATTGGGGTTTCATTGATGAGGTGCTTAATGCTAGAGTTTTTTCCCCTCAGTTTATTTCTCTTATCAACCGATGGCTGTCTAACAACTACCATTTGATTTTCATTAATGAGCTATCTCATGGCTTTTTCAGTGCTCCAAGTGGTATCAAACAAGGGGACCCTTTGTCCCCCACTGTTTTTATTCTTGCCTTTGATTACTTATCGAGGCTTCTTAATCAGCTATCTTCCAACTCTCCCCATATTTTGTATAGCATAAGTCTAACATTGCTATCAATCACTTGGCTTTTGCTAATGATGTTATATTATTTACTAAAGCCACTAAGCCTGCTATTAAACTGATTCACCATTGCCTCAAGAACTTTCAGTCCTGCTCGGGTATGCATTTCAATTCACAAAAATGTACAGCTATTTTTAGTAAAAGAGTTAAAGCTAATATTAAACACTGGATCATTGAGCTTACTGATTTTTGCACAGGTAACCTTCCTCTGAAGTAATTAGGGGCTTATCTTCTAAAAGGTAGGACAAGAAAAATTCAATTTGATGATATTGTGGTAAAAATCTAGGATAAGCTTAACTGCTGGACTAACTCCTTTATATCCAATGAGGGTAGAATTACACTTTTTAGAAGTGTGATGGCTGCCCTCCCCTCCTATTTATCCCAGATGGTTGTGATGAAAAAATCCATTTAGATTTCTCTTGAGAGGACCTTCAATAGATTCTTATGGGCTGGTCAGAGGAAGCAAGTTCACTGGGTGAGGTGGCAGAAGGTTTGTAAATCTACCAAACCTGGTGGCTTAAGGTTCAAAAGCTTTCAGCAAATGAAACAAGCCAATTTGTGTAAACTTTGGATCATGTTCAAAGCACAGTTCCCACTATGGGCCAAATTTGTGATGGGCAAATAATGCAAGGATTATCATCCCTCCCTAGTGTCAAGCAAAATAAGGGACTCAAGAACTTGGACTAATATGTTGAAAGTCAGGACTATGGCTGAAATTCTCTTCATATGGAAATTGGGGGAAGGAAAGATTAATTTTTGGCTTGATAACTGGACACTTGATGGCAGGTTGGCTCTTAACTCCTCTCACCATGCTGATGAGTCTCTTTAGGTGGCTGATTTTTGGTCTGATGATGGATGGAATTTATAGGCTCTATATAACATTTTAGATTCTACCCAGCTCACGAAAATCATGAAGACCCCAAATGACCCCTTTAAGAAAGACATAATTGTTGTTCAGAAGAACCAATCTCAAACCTTGCTGGCTTTCATCTCTAATACTTGTTATGTAGAATGTAAGCTGGGGATCCAAGATTTGGAGTACCTTTCTATCCCCTTCAATGTCTTTCTTATATTGGAGGTTATTCTGCAAATTGCTCCCAACTGATGACATTTTGAAATTGAAAGGGTTGAGGGGTCCCTCATGTTGTGTGTTTTGTAAAAATGAGGAGTCCCTGAATCATATTTTCTTCAACATTGCATTTGTTCAAAGGGTCTGGAAGTGCATTTTGTCCAGGTTGAGGATCTCTACCTTACAACTCTCTTGGGGTAATTTCTTTCAGTGCTGGGAACATTGGCTGGATCATCAATTATTTCACGTGCCATGTGTCATTGCTTAGTTTGTGTGGATGGCTAGAAATAATACTAAGTTTGATGGTATTTGGTCGGATGCTACTGGGATTGCTAATAACTGCTTAGTGTACCTTTATAAGCTTTCAAAGTATAAGAAATTCTCTGATATTTTCTCTCAACAAGTTCATCAGACACCTAAGGTTTCTAAATTGTCTTTGGTCCATTGGAAGTCCCCTCCAGCTGGCGGTGTTAAATTGAATATTGATGGTAGTTTCTTGGCCCCTCATGCTGTTTGTTCTTCTTCCATTCTCCTGCCTGGGCTTTGGATGCATTGGAGGCTGAAACTCAGGTTGTGTACTGGGCCATCTTTATTGCTAAGAGATGTGGTTTTAAGCATATCCTTGTGGAATCTGATTCTCTGACTTTGATTAATATTCTAACTGGTCTGATAGATTGTCCTTGGTATTTGGTGTACTGGGCTAACCTTATTCTTAGCATGGGATCAGACATCACCGTTATCTATTCTCATACTCCCAGGAAAGGCAATAGACTAGCTAATTGGCTGGCAAGAACTGGGCTACAGTCTGAGCAGATTCTTACCAGCAAAGATGTGACTCCAACTTAAGCTTTTCTTTTGACGGGTGACCTTATGGTCCTTCCTTTCATTAGGTTTTTATCTTGTTAGCAAGGTGTTTTGGAATTTGGAGCAGTTTTAGCTCCTTTACAATATATATATATAATGTCGATCGTTGA
>NW_018223601.1:34938-47540 GCF_001263595.1 Phalaenopsis equestris
GAATGTAGTTCATATTATATATATATATTTATGTGTGTGTGTGTTGACATACATACATATGCATGTTTGGATATAAATGTAAGTGGAAAATCATTTCGAAAACATACATATATGTATATATTTGTATAATCTATGTATACAGTTTAAATATGTTTATGTATACTATGCATATGTGTGCATAAATTTTAGAAGCCTATATATATGAAGATTATTTAAAATGTGTATGTTTGTACTGTTTTAACTTATATATGTATATATTTATATTGCATTATATATATATATGTATATATATATAGACATATATATACTTAAATACGTATGATATAACTTATATAATAATTTAATATGTATCACTATATATATGTTTTAATAACAAATATATTTAGTTATATATGTATGATTTTATATGTAAGTTATGATGACGGGTGATGAGAAGGCGATCTGGCGAATACGGTTCCCTTTAAACCTAGGGCTTCGGGTTCGGTAGTTTTGGTAAGATTTCTCCAGTTAACCTTCTTCTTTATTCATCTTCTTGATTTGATCCACTGTTTTTTTGTGGACTCTGAGGTTTTTGTGGCTTTTTGTTTGGTTCGGCTTGTGTTGTTTTGCGTAGCTTTTCTTGTTCGTCATCATTTTTTATCCACAATTTCTTCTTCAACTTTGAGGTTCTCTGGCTTTTCATTTGGTTTGTTTTACGCTTTGGCTGTTTTGCTGAGCTATTATCGATAGATCCTTTGCCGAGGTGCTCGCCCGTGACAAAGGAAAAGGCGTGGCCAATACTTTTCTCTTTCCTAAAAGTTTTCATGAATATTTATGTGTTGGAGGGGAGTATAGCTTTATCAAAAGAGCAGGTAATAAAAATGGAAAACCTGTCATTTTCCTTAAGGATAGTGAAAATACTATTTTAGCATCTTCATGCCACTTAGCTTTGGTGGGGAAGTTCTTATATGGGCATCCTAAGCTCAAACTTATTAGGAAGGATTATTAAGAAATGTCATGATTATGAATTTGGAGAATATTTTGGTGTTGATATAACTACTTTTAAGATTTTACAATCGAAATTTTATTGGCTTAAATTTTTAGAGATGTGAATTTATATATAAAAAGTTGTGATAGATTTTAGAGAGTAAGCAATATTTCGAAGTGTGATGAGAAGCTCCTAAATGTTATTTTGGAGATTGAGATTTATGACGTTTTGGGTTTATACTTTATGGGTCCCTTTGTATTATCGTTAGGGAATTTATATATTTTAATAGCTTTAGACTATGTCTCAAAATGGATTGAGGCAGTGGCTATTCCAAATTGTGATGCCCAAAATGTATTGAAATTCTTAAAATAAAATATTATTAGTAGATTTGGTATGCCTACTGTGATCATTAGTGATGGGGGGAGCCCTTTTAAGAATAAAAAAATTGAGACATTCGCTACTAAGTATGGAATTAAACATAGGATTGTCTTAGCATATTGATAAACCTAAAATATATAGTATTTTTATATGCATTTTTATACATATTTTTGAGATATTGCGCTTTAATGAAAAGTATTTGTGTGTTTTTTTCTTCAGGCACAACTAAAAAGATGAAAAATGACAAAAGGAGTGAAAAATGATCAAATATGAAACAAAAATACAAAAATGGTGCAAAAGTATTTTGGCGCCTAAGCACCGGTGAATAGAGAAGGTCGCGCCTAAGCTTGAGAGGCCCCGCGCTTAAGCGCCAGTGACAGTTGCTTGACGGGTTAATTCATTTTGACTAATTTTGAAGGGACATTTGAGGCATCTATTGACTAAAGAGGGTGGTTATGTCCACTAGAAATGAAAATATGGTTAAAAAACTTGGGAAAGAAGACATCCTTTGGAGAATACATCAAATTTGGGCACATTTTGAAGAAATACCAAGACACCTTTTGGAAAAATATAAAGAGAGAGGCTTGGGACTTTTAAGGTGTGCTGCTTATAGTCTCCTCAAGGGTTGCTTCTACTCTCTGTAAGTATTTCTTTTAGATACATCTTTGCTATGATTTCTGAGAGAGGTTGTAAGACACCAATATCTATCTTTATTTTAGTTTTAGTTTATAGTTTTAGGGAGTTAAGAGTGTTGTAAGAAGAAAAGAGATTCGCAGGAACTTCAAGAGTTTGGTTGAAGATTTGAGATAAGTTTTTATCTTTTTGTTACTACATTTGGTTTTAATTAGGACTTCTTGTTGGTTTGACAATGATTTCTGCTTTTAAACTGAAGTGTGATTTTGTTTTCTCCATGAATTTTGAGTAGTTTTATTTATCTTTTTCCTTAAAAGAATAAGTAAATAAACTATTGGATGGATGTTGTAGGAAGAAGTTGTGAGGATTTAACTCTATGTACTTCATTTACTTCTTGATTTGGTCCATCAAGATGTTAAAATTTGTTGTGAGAACATGTAAGAACATGGATGATATTGTCTCAGTCAACAATTGGAAAGAATCACATGAGATTTTATAGATGAGAATGTAGTTCATATGATTGATTGCAAATAAATAAAGAAATAAACTTTGTTGGGTATATATAAAAAGGGTGTAGAGTTAGAAGACTTTAATGTGACAGATTAAAGCCCGCAACTTGATTTATTGTTTTATGTTTGGATACGAGATGTTAGCCCCCAGGTGGGTCAAAGGAACTCTAGAGTGAGAGCTGATATCTTCCATGCCTAGCCGGTCTTCAGAATTATTCAAACTTTAAATTAGCCAATATTCTTTATAGCATCTCTAGTAAGGGTAAAAAATAATATTGCTCCTATTTGACACAACATAATTTTGCATACTTCCACAACAGAATTCTTATACTTGTTACTGATTCATGATAAGAAAAAAAAATATTTCATATTTAGTGCTTCTTATCTTACAAAAAGTCAAGTTATCTTTAGAAGTTGTTGTTCTTTGTCAAAATATAAAAAATACCAAAAAGAACTGAACTTCAATTACTGTGATAATATCTTTAGTTTAAGTAATTATCTTTTTAAAATAAAAGTTTGTTATTTAATAGTGCATATTGTGAATAATCCCTCTGGGTTCGATATTTGGAGCTTAATCAAAAAGTTCTATATTACTTGATAACGATACGTATACTTGTGTAGTATCCCAATATATATATATATATATTAAAAAGTAGAATTCTTATTTTCTTCAAAATCAAGTTTTTGGTACTGTTGCAAAGTAGAAAAGATAAGTGAAGAATATAATCGCTTACATTGTTATACTGTTGCATATAAACAGTCGGGATCACATATCATCTTCGAACGAGCGATTTAGCAGAAGTATCTAACAGAGAAATTGAAAATATTTTAGAAAAAAACTGTCAATCCTAATAGAAAGGATTGACCTTTGAGATTATATGATGCATTATAAGTTTACAGGACTGCTTATACAACATCTATAACAATGTCTCTATATAGGCTCATATTTGTCAAAGCTTGTGAGTTACCAATGGAATTATAACATAAAGCTTATGGGGCTGTTAAAAAGTTTAATTACAATATGAAGGATGCTAGTGAGAAAAAATTACAATAGTAAAATGAACTCGAGAAAATTAGATAAGAATCTTATGAAAATGCTAAGATTTATAAAGATATAAAGAGAAATTTATAAAGAGAAAATGAAAAAGTGGCATGATCAAAAGATTCTTTGGAAAACTTTTTTAGCCTGATAGTAATACATAGTTGAAATTATTTACTGAAAAAATTAAGTCCAGGTGGTCGGGGCAATTTGCTGTAGTTAAATTTTATCATTTTTTTGTAATTGATATTAAAGATCCAAAGAATGTTTTTGTATTTAAAGTGAATGGACAAAGACTTAAATTTTACTTAGGAGGAGAAAGACCATTGATAAATGTGGTCTTAATGTTGGGTTAAACTGAGTAGATATCTGGATTTGTCGGACTGATGACATTAAATCAAACGCTTATTGAAAGATAACCCAAGTTTGTATTTGTTCTTAGAATGTTGTGTTTGTTGTTTGTTGTGTTATGGATTGTTGATATTTGTGTGCTGATATTTTGGTTTGTGAGTGTTTTGATTTGAATAGGATTGTGTGGATTGAGGGAAATGAATCATTAGTCTTCTCGTTGCGACTGGCCTTTAATATGTTCTTTGAAAGTAGAAGGACCGACCATATCCTCTACATCATAGTTCTCAATCAAACTTAAGAATTTGCTGGTGACAAGTCGAGTTTGGATATGGAACTAGTCCATCCCAACTCTTTATTACCTATTTCTGATCATGTTCTTCTATCATCTTGTTTTAATAGACTAGCTGTCTAAGGAGCTTGCGTTCGATCTTTTCACTGAACTGTCAGTGGTGTATAATTTATTAGACAATCGTAAGTTGGGTTGGCAACACATAAACCAACAGTAAATCTACTATCTAGACTTAAATATATGTACAAAAATATCTATAAACATCCAAAAGTTAAATGAAAAGAGATTCTGTTGTAGATGAGGAAGTGGAGAAGGGAGATGTGATGAGGAGGATGAGTAACCCTTATTTATCTTTAGTGTTTATGTGTTTATTGGTGTGATGGAGGACTTGATGATGATCAAAAATTAAATTTGATTGACGAGGACCAAATCTAGGTCGTGCATGTAGGCCCCAATGCTCCCGGCTTGAAAGTGCCAGGAGCTGAAATAACACTTAGGCGCCAATATAAATCATCGCTAAGGCACCACACCAAAATCTAGGGCAACACCTTGGCACCAATATCGCTGCGCTTAGGCTCCGCTTCTTCCTGCTCGGCAAAATGCCCAAATCAACCCAGTTTAGGTCATTTTCTTGACACTTTCTCCTCAACCATGCTTTTGTAATTAAGAGGAATTACTTAGAGTTTTTCTTTCCCTTCCATTTTCAAAAGAATTCTAAAGCTTTGATGAGTGGAAACCACTTTCATAATGTAAGTTTCCGCTCCTTGAGTTTACGTATCTTTTCTTCATCCGAGTTCTTTTTGGGTTTTTTGGAAGATTGTGAAGAAGAGGGGACTTTCATGGGGTGTGTTTGATTAAGCTCATAACCAACATCTAGTACGCATCTACATTATTCCCTTGCCTCATTTATTTGCATTATTCTTATTGTACCATTTATATGGTCCCCAAAATTAAGGGTGGAAAGTCTAAATATTCTTATGATAAAAAGAATTTTGCTACCTCCAAAGTTCGGAAGCGATACAATGACTTCTTAGTGTCTAAGAAGTTGATTGTAGAAAGGGGTTTCATTAGCCCTGGGGGTATTATAGAAGCTATAGTTGTTAGGCAGAACTGGGAGGCTTTTTGCTACTCCACTTATGTAGCAGTGATTTTTGTGGTGTAAGAGTTCTATTCAAACCTTTATGACACCTCAGCTAATTCATTATATACGAGGGAGAAGCGAGTGGCTATCTCCCTTGTTTGCATTAATGCAATTTTTTGTTGTGGGGTGTCTCAGGAAATTTATAGTCCAACTTTATCCTTAATAATTCTGAACTTGAAGAAATCATTAATTTCTTGACCAGTGGGAGAGGGGTTTGGAAGGTGAGAAATGACCATATTGTAATTTTTTCTTCATCCAAATTAAATCCACCTTCTACAGTCTGAGATTACTTCCTTTCTGCCAAGCTCCTACACTCTAACAATGTGAGTGAGGTGACGAGGAAGAGAGCTTCTCTCAATTATTGTATTCAAACCATGAAAGCTATAGACATAGAAGCTTTGATTTATCACTCCATCATCAATGCTACAAAGAGAGAATCCACGTTAGGGTTAGATCACCCTTCCACAATTTTCTCCCATTATCAGCATTTTAATGTCACTTTTGAGGGATGAGACGAGGAGCTTCATCCTTTGAAGCCCATTTTAAAGGCTAATGTAAATTTATATGATAAGCATGCAAATTTTTAGCATGGATCGAGTTCTTCCCAATCTCCTTCCTCTTCTCAACCTTCTACTTCCTATTCTCAGCTTAGGCTCTCTACTAGCATGGCCTCGATGTCATAATGACCGAAGACTATGGAGGATGACATTGTTATTATTCAGACGGAAGTCTATGATATTGTTGATCATTTGGGAGAAGCTAGTGTAAGGTTAACTTGTAGTTTAACATGTATAAAAGGGTTTTATTATTTTCTATTGCAAATAGTTATTAAATTGCTTAACTATGTATATTTAGATATATACTTTATAAGGATTAAGCCTCTATTCAAGTCTTAGTTTTAATTATTACATATTAAAGTGAAGAAGTGTGATAAGTATCATTTTAGGGAGTTGATAGTGGAATTCAAAACCATTATAGGTCTATCCAGATATAGTAATTCCCCTAAAAATAAATATAAGGATTGAAATATACATCCTAAACCAAGAAAAAAGTGATTAAAAGAAAAATATTGAGTGAGGAGAAGCTCGAGGAGAAACCTAATCAAAAATTGGTTTCGCTAGATTCTTTTTAAAGTTGAAGCATTATTACATTCTTAAGCTTATGTGTAATAAAAATGTATTTATAATTCTTTTTAAAATGGAGTGCTTAAATTTTATTTTTTTATCATTTAAGTTAATTTAGTTAACATTTAATAATTGCTTTGTGAACTGAATAGAAAATCAAGTTTTTTTAGTTAGATGAAAAGTTTACTTTTACCCTATAGCTAGATTTGTTTGCTAGAATTAATATAAATTTATACTATGAGTTTTCTTGATATAAAGTTTTTGATAATTTTAATTAGACCCACTTCCTCAAATTAATAAATTTGGTTTTAAAATTCTAGTGTTACTTGAAGACAAATAATGTTTAAGTTTAGGGGATTTTGATGTGTAGAAAAGTACAATTTCATATATATTTTTCATACTTTTATGAATGAAATTACACATTAAAGAAGGGTATTTTAATGTTTTTCTTGTAGATACAATAGGTAGTAGAAGTGGAACGAAGCGGAGAAAAAATGGAGCGAAGCGTAGCTGATATGAAACATTTGATGATTCAAGGGACTGCGCCTAAGCGCCAACCATTGGGCTCCAAGGAGCTTTTATCAAACACATTTACCTCGCTTACTTGAGTGCCTGGGCACCAATACCCAGCTGAACAGATCTAGGTGTCAGTCCAGTGGTGACTGATGCGACTTTTTTATATGCTTAATTTTATATATTCTATATAGTCACAATGATATAAATACAAATATATGTATCGCTCAAGTAATATAGGAATTTCTGATTAAGCCCGATTATCGATCCCACGAGGGAAGCGAGGAAAGATGTCTTTAGTAAAATTCCATTATTACTATTAGTCTTTAGATTAGTCTTTAGTTTGGAATGTCGATTAAAATGGTGTTTTATCTAGCAACTACATCTAAATGTGAATTTTAAATAAAATGATAGTAACTATTCCTAAATGTAAATATTAAATTCTAAAGATAATCATTTCTGGATGAATTGGTTTGGAGAACTTTAAGATTTTCAAAACTACTATTCTTATGTAGTGAGTTGGATAATGTAAAGAAATGATATACATTAAATATTGTATGTGTCAAATAGAAGCAATTTTAATTCTCTACTTGAAGCTGTCACGCAGGATGGAAAAATCAATCCATATTGATTATAGTGCATTTGATGAGCCAAGAGAACATGATTTTAAAGCAGGGCCGTCTCATAGAACAAATGTCAGACCGCAATGCTCCCGTAGATCAACATCTAATGCTGCACATCGGTCATCTCTCACCACTGCGGGACGATCAACCGCTGATGCTCCATGGAGATCTTTCGTTGCCAGAACACAATGCTCTTCCTTTCATGAGTCAAATGAAAAACAATATACATCTAGAGACATCTGCTTATCCTGCTCAATCAATATTTACAAGATCCTCCAATTATGCAAGACTAGCTATGCAATACACTTCCAACTGTGTGGGACCATCTGACCATGCAGTACCATCGACATATGAGGTTTATTATATGACTTGCAATAGACAACTACTACTAGTAATGAACTGAATTTAAATTTTAAGAACATTCACGTCTACTTTTATTTATGATGTACGCCTAAAATTCAGTACACCTACATTTTATTCACCACCAATTCTTACGAATGAAAAAAAAATAACTGAACATCATAGCAACCAACAAATTGCGCAACTAAAGACGATGTTAAAAAAGAATTTCAAGAACATCAGTTGCGGCAGTGATCACTGCGACCACCGTATCAAAATACACCGGACTTGGGCGTCATTTCACACCGACGTAGAAGATAATATTTTTTTGTAAACTTTACGGTACAAAAATATTTTAATATGAAATAAATTTTTACGAATTTTATATTTTGTTATTTAATTCATTTTGTTCAATTATATTTGTTTGTTTAATTTAGATGTAATTATAAATTAATTATTGTCAAAATTATTTAACAAACTTAATATTTTCATTAATGTAAAGAATAATTGACAATCTATTTAAAATAATACTTACTATATATTAACAGTTTATATTATTTGTTATAAAATATACGATTAATTAAAAAAAAATTATTTTTCAATAAACGCCCCAAGTGGGGCCGTTTGATGAAAAGCTTACTTTATACAAATGCCCCGTTTGGGGTGTTTATGCTCCCTGTAATTTTTTTTTTAATTTTTATTTTCTTGGGAGCTCCTCCACCATAATTTGATAGTAAATATGCTTCATTTAAAAAGTAGCCCAAATAATAAATCATTACTTTAGAGTTTAATCTTAATTAAGATCACAACTAATAATAAATAATTTTTTTTATTTTATAATAAAAATTATGTTATAAAGGAGAAAAAATTTAGTACGTAAGACGTACGCAGCGCTGCGTACATAATGAATATTATATTCACGTTATATTCACGTTATATTCATATTATATTCGTGTTATATTGCCTGTAATCTTCATGTAATCTCCATATAATCTATCTGTAACCTACCTGCACTTACAAATAAGTTCCGCGCTTCTGTTTTCATATATCTGTAAGTTACATGTAGGTTACCTGAACGTTATATGGAGGTTACAGAAAATATAACGAGAATATAATGCAAATATAACGCGAATATAATCTCTATTATGTACGCAGCGCTGCGAACATCTTACGTACACAAATATTTTCCGTTATAAAAACATTGTTGAAGTTTCAAGTGTCAGCAATGATGATTTTCTTATTTTCTTGAATGCTATTTAATTTTATTAAAGTACTATTTTGTTGACTTTTAAAAATTTCTCTAAAAAAATTAAAACTTTATGCATCGGAATGAAATGTTCAATATAATTTATATCTAAAAAAAATTATATTTTTGAGGCTTCATATTTAATTTTACATGTCCAAATAATAATGAAAACAAACAAATAATTTAATTAATGCGAAAAAAAAGTACAATTAAAAATATATGAAATATGTTCTAACCTAAATAATTAGCTCCGAAAAAAAATAATTCAACTCTTAAAATTGTTTAGCTTCATTTGCTACCTCTCCAACACTTCGGAAAACTCGAGAAATTAAAATGAGAAGGATAGAAGGGAAGAAAAGAGAAACGGGGAAAAACTTATTGAATGAGGATTTTTCATAACTCATTGTAGATGAACCTGGGTTCTGTTTGGGGCAGCTGCCGCTTATTGAATAATCTGCTGATCTGATAAGTTAGGTGCGGTAGGTGCGGTGACTTTTACAAATTTTTATTTTTTTGGAAAAATTATACCGCTGCTAGAAAGCTATCACCGCACCTAAATTGATGCGGCGTGAAAACACTGCTTTCTACATTTCTTAAAATTTATTGCTAAAAAAAGTTTTTCTCTTGTGTCGAGAGCATTATTTTGTAATAATTTTAATAATATTATTGACTCTTATATTGGTTGTTGGGGCAGGAATCCCAGAAGTCTTCTGGTCCTGATGATTTTTGGCGGGGTCGGCGATTCCATCGTCACGACTAATAAGTCTATTTTTTTATTAAGTGCTAAGTTTTTATTTGTTTATTTTATTAATTTTTTGGCCGCCAAACGAGAATTATTATAAGAGAAATTAAATTTAATTATCGTCACAAAATTAATTTAATCTTAACAGACATGTAATGAAGTGATAGTTTGTCGATTGTATTGGGGCGGTAATTTATTTTGGGGCTTACATGCATACCTTATTTTACATATCTAATATCTTATACCTAATACCTAAGCTCTATATTTTACATTTGTACCACCAAAATTTCATACATCATATAAAAATATCACTATTATAGCCCTCTGAACATTTTTTAAGCAAGAAATATTCAAAATAAAAATAAAATTTCATACTAAAAATAAAAATCATCCATAATTTTGATTTCAACAAACTTATGGTCAAGCTGACCGGCTATGAGACGAACCAAATGACATCAAAATTGATGAAGTTAAGTCAAATCAAACTCAAAACCACTTTTAGAAACTTTGGGGGTAAATTAAAAGACCAAATAGATTGTAAATCACATAAGCTTATTGTTAAATCGAGCATTAATATGAGAAGAATTGAAAAAGAGTGAAATCATTTAATTCCAATATCATCAAGAGACTAAAATGACCCTAAAATATCATATTATTAAGTGGATCATTCTGAGTTGTTCAATATAGTGTTATGGATTCCTGTCTTTTTTTATCGGGGTAGCAACTCATACTTTATAAGTAGAGACCTACTCCTTTCATGAAGAAAATTAAGGAGATAAACCTAGAGCCAGATCAAGAGAAGGAGCAAATTTCAGTTGATGCTCTAAATTGAAGACCTTACAATCATTCTCGTATCTACTGACCACCATTAACCAACACTCGTTGGCAATCATTAACCGTCGTTGGCCGCCCCTTGCTCATCGCCATTGGTGGACCCTTTGGAGTAACAATCTACATTGTAACGAAACTCTTTGTGGAGTAGAAACGTGCGTTGCAGATTAACGCACCCAACGGAGTAATGCAGTGCCCTCAACGATGTACCCCGCATCTTCATCAATACCTCCCAAAAACAACTGCTCTTGGCTATTCAACGTACAAATATTATACTTGGAGAAATCTTATAACCTCGTCACAACTGTAGGATAAAGTTTCATATACCCCATGATTTTTTTCCCTTTCTGGTATTTTCCCATTAAAAATTCTTAATGCCTTTTTTAGTTATGTTTACAATCAATGTGTGATCTAGTTATTCTTGCTATAATAAAAAATTAAATATAACTTTAACACTGCAAATATTTTGACACAGAATGATTTTGCATCTTCTATGAAAATAGCAAACCCACAATCGAAGGACTTGCAAAACTCATTGAATGGCCACCAGATGCAATAGCTGTAATAATTGATCATCTTGTTCTAACACCAATAATTTCAGGGGACAATCGCAAAGCTCAACCACATTCATTGACGATTCTAAAAAATGAATGGTTTGACCTTTGAGATGAAGACGTATCTCCACAGACTTCTCCAATGGAAGACCTTACTCATATTTAACTATTGAATGAGCATCCCTCACAAATGGTGCAATTTAGTTCCCTACTCTTTATTAAACAAAGATAAGAGAATCTAAATTTTTTTCATGAGCATCAAGAAACCCTGACCAATATGCCTAGGTTTGACGATGAGGTGATCATGCACTCCTTAAAGGTATAAGAAACCTTTAAACCAGTGTTCAGAAGAAATTTTTTTTTGTGTTAGATCGCATACAGGCAATCGAGCAAGAAGTCAACAAGCCTCAAGAATCAAGTTTCATAAGAAAAGAACACCTCCTCACTTGGTTTGCCAACATCATCATGATCAAGAAAGCTAGCTTAACTTGAAGGATGTGTGTTGACTACATCGATCTCAATAAAGACTACTTGAAGTATAATTTTTCCCTCCCTCATATTGATCAACTTATTGATGCCACATCAGAGCTCCAATGCTTAGCTTTTTAGATGTATACTTTGGATTATAACTAGATAAATTTGAATTCGAACGATGTGGAGGCCACATACTTCTAAATAGATAAAGGGTCATATTGTTCCCAAGTCATGTCATATAGCTTGAAAAATATTGGTATAAACTACCAATGCCTCATGAAAAAGTTTTTAAATGTCTCATTATAAGCATTATAGAGGTATATGCCGATGACATGTTGTTAAAAATCTTGTAAACTTCATATCATATTTGTCATCTAGAAGAATCTTTCTAACTTCTTAGGCTTGACAGCATGATCTCAACCCAGCCAAATGCACCTTTTGGGTCATGTCAGAGAAATTCCTTGCGTTCATGGTCACTTATTGAGAAATTGAAGCAAATCCTAAGAAGATCATAACACTTAATGATATGGTGCCCCTACTGAATATCAGAGTTGCAATATTTGAATAAGTGCACGTCGGCACTATTTTTGGATGTGGAGTTGCCCATTAGAAGCTGTCAATCATCAGAATCGGAATCCCGTCGCCTGCTTCGAAAAAGCGTTTAATATATATATATATATAGTTTAGAAAAATATTAAATCAAGCCAACCCCATATTCTTCATAGTTCAAATGAAAGAGCATTATACCTCAAACCCTGTATCTATCCCGAAAGATAAACACAAGACTTGAGGGTGAGGCTCGATCAAATAAACTAAGAAATATATGACATTTGTTTGGTCTGCAAAACC